>NC_069499.1:1438832546-1439132546 GCF_027579735.1 Bombina bombina | reverse complement strand
TTATTATTAACCCCTAATCTGCCGCTCTGTACACCGCCGCAACCTACATTATACCTATGTACCCCTAATTTGCTGCCCCTAACACCGCCGACCCCTATATTATATTTATTAACCCCTAATATGCGGCCCCCAACGTCGCCGCTACCTACCTACACTTATTAACCCCTAATCTGCCAACCTGACCGCACCGCTACTATAATAAATGTATTAACCCCTAATCCGCCTCACTCCCGCCTCAATAACCCTATAATAAATAGTATTAACCCCTAATCTGCTCTCCCTAACATCGCCGACACCTAACTTCAAGTATTAACCCCTAATCTGCCGACCGGAGCTCACCGCTACTCTAATAAATTTTTTAACCCCTAAAGCTAATTCTAACCCTAACCCTAACACCCCCCTAAGTTAAATATAATTTTATTCTAACAAAATAAATTAACTCTAAATTATTCCTATTTAAATCTAAATACTTACCTGTAAAATAAACCCTAATATAGCTACAATATAAATAATAATTATATTGTAGCTATTTTAGGATTAATATTTATTTTACAGGCAACTTTGTATTTTTTTTAACCAGGTACAATAGCTATAAATAGTTAATAACTATTTAATAGTTACCTAGTTAAAATAATTACAAAATTACCTGTAAAATAAATCCTAACCTAAGTTACAATTAAACCTAACACTACACTATCAATAAATAAATAAAATAAACTACCTACAATTATCTACAATTAAACCTAACACTACACCATCAATAATTTAATTAAATACAATACCTACAAATAAATACAATTAAATGAACTAACTAAAGTACAAAAAATAAAAAAGAACTAAGTTACAAAAAATTTTTTTTTTTTTACAAACATTAGAAAAATATTACAACAATTTTAAACTAATTACACCTACTCTAAGCCCCCTAATAAAATAACAAAGCCCCCCAAAATAAAAAAATGCCCTACCCTATTCTAAAATTAAAATAAAAAAGCTCTTTTACCTTACCAGCCCTGAAAAGGGCCCTTTGCGGGGCATGCCCCAAAGAATTCAGCTCTTTTGCCTGTAAAAAAAAACATACAATACCCCCCCCAACATTACAACCCACCACCCACATACCCCTAATCTAACCCAAACCCCCCTTAACACTAAGCCCCTGAAGATCTCCCTACCTTGTCTTCACCAAACCGGGTCCCGATCTGTCCAGAAGAGCCTCAGAAATCTTCATCCAAGCCCAAGCAGGGCTGAAGAGTGACGTCCATCCTCCGGCTGAAGTCTGGATCCAAGCAGCGGCTGAAGAAATCCATCATCGGGCTGAAGTCTTGATCCAAGCGGGCGCTGAAGAAGTCCATCATCGGGATGAAGTCTTCTATGAAGCGGCATCTTCAATCTTCTTTCTTCCGGAGCCATCATCTTCCAGCCGATGCGGATCCATCCTCTTCTACCGATGCCTACTCGCCGAATGACGGTTCCTTTAAATGACGTCATACAAGATGGCGTCCGTCGAATTCCGATTGGCTGATAGGATTCTATCAGCCAATCGGAATTAAGGTAGGAAAATTCTGATTGGCTGATGGAATCAGCCAATCAGATTCAAGTCCAATCCGATTGGCTGATCCAATCAGCCAATCAGATTGAGCTTGCATTCTATTGGCTGATCAGAACAGCCAATAGAATGCGAGCTCAATCTGATTGGCTGATCGGATCAGCCAATCGGATTGAACTTGAATCTGATTGGCTGATTACATCTGCCAATCAGAATTTTCCTACCTTAATTCCGATTGGCTGATAGAATCCTATCAGCCAATCGGAATTCGACGGACTCCATCTTGGACGATGTCATTTAAAGGAACCGTCATTCGGCGAGTAGGCGTCGGTAGAAGAGGATGGATCCGCTTCGGCTGGAAGATGATGGCTCCGGAAGAAAGAAGATTGAAGATGCCGCTTCATAGAAGACTTCATCTCGAGGATGGACTTCTTCAGCGCCCGCTTGGATCAAGCCTTCAGCCCGATGATGGATTTCTTCAGCCGCTGCTTGGATCCAGACTTCAGCCGGAGGATGGACGTCACTCTTCAGCCCCGCTTGGGCTTGGATGAAGATTTCGGAGGCTCTTCTGGACAGATCGGGACCCGGTGTGGTGAAGACAAGGTAGGGAGATCTTCAGGGGCTTAGTGTTAGGTTTATTTAAGGGGGGTTTGGGTTAGATTAGGGGTATGTGGGTGGTGGGTTGTAATGTTGGGGGGGTATTGTATGTTTGTTTTTACAGACAAAAGAGCTGAATTCTTTGGGGCATGCCCCGCAAAGGGCCCTTTTCAGGGCTGGTAAGGTAAAAGAGCTTTTCTATTTTAATTTTAGAATAGGGTAGGGCATTTTTTTATTTTGGGGGGCTTTGTTATTTTATTAGGGGGCTTAGAGTAGGTGTAATTAGTTTAAAATTGTTGTAATATTTTTCTAATGTTTGTAAATATTGTTTTATTTTTTGTAACTTAGTTCTTTTTTATTTTTTGTACTTTAGTTAGTTTATTTAATTGTATTTATTTGTAGGTATTGTATTTAATTAATTTATTGATAGTGTAGTGTTAGGTTTAATTGTAGATAATTGTAGATAGTTTCATTTATTTATTGATAGTGTAGTGTTAGGTTTAATTGTAACTTAGGTTAGGATTTATTTTACAGGTAATTTTGTAATTATTTTAACTAGGTAACTATTAAATAGTTATTAACTATTTAATAGCTATTGTACCTGGTTAAAATAAATACAAAGTTGCCTGTAAAATAAATTTTAATCCTAAAATAGCTACAATATAATTATTATTTATATTGTAGCTATATTAGGGTTTATTTTACAGGTAAGTATTTAGATTTAAATAGGAATAATTTATTTAATAAGAGTTAATTTATTTTGTTAGAATAAAATTATATTTAATTTAGGGGGAGTGTTAGGGTTAGGGTTAGAATTAGTTTAAGGGGTTAAAAATTTTATTAGAGTAGCGGTGAGCTCCGGTCGGCAGATTAAGGGTTAATACTTGAAGTTAGGTGTCGGCAATGTTAGGGAGAGCAGATTAGGGGTTAATACTATTTATTATAGGGTTATTGAGGCGGGAGTGAGGCGGATTAGGGGTTAATACATTTATTATAGTAGCGGTGCGGTCCGGCCGGCAGATTAGGGGTTAATAAGTGTAGGTAGGTAGCGGCGACGTTGGGGGCAGAATATTAGGGATTAATAAATATAATATAGGGGTCGGCGGTGTTAGGGGCAGCAGATTAGGGGTTCATAGGGATAACGTAGGTGGCAGCGGTGTGGAGTAAGCAGATTAGGGGTTAAACATTTTTAATAGAGTGGCGGCGATGTGGGGGGGCCTCGGTTTAGGGGTACATAGGTAGTTTATGGGTGTTAGTGTACTTTAGAGCACAGTAGTCAAGAGCTTTATAAACCGGCGTTAGCCCAGAAAGCTCTTAAGTACTGACTTTTTTCTGCGGCTGGAGTTTTGTCGTTAGATTTCTAACGCTCACTTCAGCCACGACTCTAAATACCAGCGTTAGAAAGATCCCATTGAAAAGATAGGATATGCAAATGGCATAGGGGGATCTGCAGCATGTAAAAGTCGCGGCTGGAAAGTGAGCGTTAGACCCTTTCCTTACTGACTCCAAATACCAGCGGGTGGTAAAAACCAGCGTTAGGAGCCTCTAACGCTGGTTTTGAAGGCTACCGCCCAACTCTAAATCTAGGCCTAAGTGAGCTACAGAAGATCCTATAGGGATCTTGATATGTTTATATTATTATTCCTTGTCTTACCTAATATGGTACCTTTTTGTTTTTTGATTTTCAATTTATTTTTACACATGGTTTGGTTTATTGTATTTATTTTTCATTTTATATTATGACTAATGGTGAATTCACAAGGTTATTTGACATAGCATGCCATTTTTATCACAGAATTTTTGTGTATATATATATATATTTTGCACAAAAGTGCACACTTAAGTAATAGCTATGTATGATGACCATGATAACACTGAAGTTTAAACACTAACGCCTAGATTACGAGTTTTGCGTTAGAGGCTGTGCGGTGCTAACAATCAGTTTATGCTCACTGCTCACTTGCAGACAGCGCTGGTATTACGGGTATTTACAAACCCGGCGTGACCCGCAAAAAAGTGAGCGTAGAGCTCCACATCTCACCTCAATACCAGCGCTGCTTACGTTAGCGGTGAGCTGGTAAAACGTGCTAGTGCACGATTTCCCCATAGGAATCAATAGGGGGGAGTCGGTTGAAAAAAAAAACTAACACCTGCAAAAAAGCAGCATAAAGCTCCTAACGCAGCCCCATTGATTCCTATGGGGAAACACATTTTATGTCTACACCTAACACCCTAACATGAACCCCGAGTCTAAAACCCCCTAATATTACACTTATTAACTCCTAATCTGCCGCCCCCGACATCGCCGCCACCTGCATTATTTTATTAACCCCTAATCTGCCACTCCGGACACCGCCGCCACCTACATTATACTTATTAACCCCTAATCTGCTGCCCCCAACATCGCCGACACCTACATTTTATTTATTAAACCCTAATCTGCCGCCTCCTATGTCGCCATAACCTACCTACATTTATTAACCCCTAATCTGCAGCCCCCAACGTCGCCGCCACTATAATAAAGTTATTAACCCCTAAACCTAAGTCTAACCCTACCCCTAATAATTCCTATTTAAAATGAAATACTTACCTATAAAATAAACCATAAGCTAGCTACAATATAACTAATAGTTACATTGTAGCTAGCTTAGGGTTTATTTTTATTTTACAGGCAACATTGTATTTATTTTAACTAGGTAAAATAGTTATTAAATAGTTAACTATTTAATAACTACCTAGTTAAAATAAAGACAAATTTACCTGTAAAATAAAACCTAACCTAAGTTACAATTACACCTAACACTACACTATAATTAAATTAATTACCTAAATTAAATACAATTGATTAGAATTTTAAATAAAATAGTTATTAAATAGTTAAATAGTAACTATTTAATAACTACCTAGTTAAAATAAATACAAATTTACCTGTAAAATAAAACCTAACCTAAGTTACACTAACACCTAACAGTACACTATCATTAAATAAATTAACTAAATTAAATACAACTAATTGCAATTAAATAAAATTGTCTAAAGTACGAAATAAAACAAACACTAAATTACAGAAAATAATAAAGAGATTACAAGATTTTTAAACTAATTACACCTACCCTAATCCCCCTAACAAAATAAAAAAGCACCCCAAAATAAAAAAAGCCCTACCCTACACTAAATTACAAATAGCCCTTAAAAGGGCTTTTTGCGGGGCATTGCCCCAAAGTAATCAGCTCTTTTACCTGTAAAAAAAAGTACAAATACCCCCCAACATTAAAACCCACCACCCACACAACCAACCCTACTCTAAAACCCACCCAACCCCCCCTTAAAAAACCTAACACTAACCCCTTTAAGATCACCCTACCATGAGAAGTCTTCACCCAACTGAGCAGAAGTGGTCCTCCAGACGGGCAGAAGTCTTCATCCAATCGGGCAGAAGTGGTCCTCCAGACGGGCAGAAGTCTTCATCCAGACGGCATCTTCTATCTTCATCCATCCAGCGCGGAGCGGGTCCATCTTCAAGACATCCGACGCGGAGTATCCTCTTCTGTACACGGCCGACGACTGAATGAAGGTTCCTTTAAATGACGTAATCCAAGATGGCATCCCTTCAATTCCGATTGGCTGATAGAATTCTATCAGCCAATCGTAATTAAGGTAGAAAAAATCCTATTGGCTGATGCAATCAGCCAATGGGATTGAACTGGCATTCTATTGGCTGATTGGAAAGCCAATAGAATGCCAGCTCAATCCTATTGGCTGATTGGATCAGCCAATAGGATTGAAGTTCAATCCTATTGGCTGATTGCATCAGCCAATAGAATTTTTCTACCTTAATTTCGATTGGCTGACGTCATTTAAAGGAACCTTCATTCAGTCGTCGACCATGAACAGAAGAGGATGCTTCGCGTCGGATGTCTTGAAGATGGACCTGCTCCACGCCGGATGGATGAAGATAGAAGATGCCGTCTGTATGAAGACTTCTGCCCGTTTGGAGGACCACCCCGGTTGGATGAAGACTTCTTCCCGTCTGGATGACCACTTCTGCCCGGTTGGGTGAAGGCGTCTCCCGGTAAGGTGATCTTCAACGGGTTAGTGTTAGGTTCTTTTAAGGGGGATTGGGTGGGTTTTAGAGTAGGGTTTGTTGTGTGGGTGGTGGGTTTTAATGTTGGGGGGGTATTTGCACTTTTTTTTTTACAGGTAAAAGAGCTGATTACTTTGGGGCAATGCCCCGCAAAAGGCCCTTTTAAGGGCTATTTGTAATTTAGTGTAGGGTAGGGCTTTTTTTTATTTTTGGGGGCTTTTTTATTTTGTTAGGGGGATTAGAGTAGGTGTAATTAGTTTAAAAATCTTGTAATTTCTTTATTATTTTCTGTAATTTAGTGTTTGTTTTATTTCGTACTTTAGACAATTTTATTTAATTGCAATTAGTTGTATTTAATTTAGTTAATTTATTTAATGATAGTGTACTGTTAGGTGTTAGTGTAACTTAGGTTAGGTTTTATTTTACAGGTAAATTTGTATTTATTTTAACTAGGTAGTTATTAAATAGTTACTATTTAACTATTTAATAACTATTGTACCTAGTTAAAATAAATACAAAGTTGCCTGTAAAATAAAAATAAACCATAAGCTAGCTTTTTATAACTATTAGTTATATTGTAGCTAGTTTAGGGTTTATTTTATAGGTATTTAGTTTTAAATAGGAATTATTTAGTTAATGATAGTAATTTTATTTAGAATTTATTGTAATTATATTTAAGTTGGGGGGGTTAGGGTTAGACTTAGGTTTAGGGGTTAATACATTTAATATAGTGGCGGCGACGTTGGGGGCGGCAGATTAGGGGTTAATAAATGTAGGTAGGTGGCGGCGATGTTAGGGACGGCAGATTAGGGGTTAATAATATTTAACTAGTGTTTGCAATGCGGGAGTGCAGCGGTTTAGGGGTTAATATATTTATTATAGTGGCGGCGATGTCCGGTTCGGCAGATTAGGGGTTGAAATTTTTATTTTAGTGTTCATGATGTGGAGGGGGGGCTCGGTTTAGGGGTTAATAGGTAGTTTATGGGTGTTAGTGTATTTTTTAGCACTTTAGTTCAGAGTTTTATGCTACGGCGTTGTAGTGTAAAACTCTTAACTACTGACTTTAAAAATGCGGTACCAGTCTTGACAGGAGAGGGTCTACCGCTCACTTTTGGTCAGACTCGTAATACCGGCGCTATGCAAGTCCCATTGAAAATATAGGATATGCAATTGACGTAAGTGGATTTGCGGTATTTCCGAGTCTGGGCAAAAAAATTTGCGGTACACCTGTATCTTCAAGACTCGTAATACCAGCGGGTGTTAAAAAGCAGTGTTAGGACCTCTTAACACTGCTTTTTAACCGCACAAATCGTAATCTAGGCCTAAGATTTTTCGCTATAAGCACTTTATTGGAGAAAGATATAGTTTGCATGTTTGAGATGTCAACTCACTATAGTCAGTTTAGCCCATAATATAAGAGACTAATATTCTCTTTCTTTTTCGCCAAACCGGAAGCGATGTCACTTCCGATTTGGTGTAACATCAATATGCGTTCCAAGTACCTATCACTGATAATATAGGGGAGAATATAGAGAGACCTTACACCACTTCATGAAACTAGCATGTTGCAAGTCACAGTTTTTGCTGTTGGGCAGTAAAACCTATCTCATATTGGAACATTTCGGAAGACCGGAAGTGACATCACTTCCAGGACGCATACATGCATTCCAATTACGAGTAGTAACCTCCTTATTATTATTTACTACAGTTTGTAGAAAGGAATAAATAAATAATCCCATTCAGTTAATTTATAGGATAATACCGGGGTTGGTATTCATTAAGGATTATTACTTGATATGTTTTTTCAAGCTTGATTTAAACTGAACAAAAATGAAAAAAACGGAAGTGAGTATACTTCCGGTTTCAGTGGAACGCATGGCGTGCGTTCCACTGTGCAACTTAGGAACCTAATTGCTGTACACAGGTTATTTGTGTTTGTTTGTTATACTTTGTGAAACACTATTTAAGATTGAGATGTGACAAATTTTTTTGTATTCTGATGAAGGGGTCCTTCTGAACCCCGAAATTTTGATGTTGACCCACCACAAAGAAGACCTGAGAGTGCATTTGTCAGTTACTATATATATATACAGTATATATATATATATATATATATATATTATATATATATATATATATATATATATATTTGTTTTTCTTTACATTTTAATGAAAAAAAGTAAATACAAATATTGCTAAAAGCATATTTTAACACCGCCTCTCCTCCCTCCAATCTGTTATGAATGCTTCAGCTAGGCTCATCCACCATCCAGTCGCAGATCTACATCAACAGCTCCGCTCTCTTCACTGGTTCCCCATACACTCCAGAATATAATTTAAAGTATTAACCCTAACTTACAAAGCACTCAACAGCCTCATCGAAATAAAAAAAAATTCCATGACTCACTGCTGGAACTACAATCCATGTAACAAGCTACCCCAAACATTATGTTTTTGCACCCTCAACCTGTAGACGGTAAGCTCTCCGGAGAAGGGTCGTCTTCCTCCTGTACTAGATTTGTTTAGTTGTTATGTTTTGTATTTTATCACAAACCCTTGTCATTTTATATCCTATTCTTTGTACCCATCACTATGGAATTTTGAAGCGCTATACAAATAAATAATAATAATAATACAACTTCATCCAATTTTTTTTTTCTATTTCAGCAGTGCACCCTCCTATCTCCGTTATGTCATGCCTGAATTTGGCTAGTGCTGTTTTCAAATCTTCCTGGAATAAAGCTTTTTATTTCACAATACACCTTATGCTTGTCGTTCCTTGGGGTAAAGACTTATAGACAACTGTTGCTTCAAGGAGTCGAGCAGATCATGAGCTGTCATGCCCAGCTCACTAAAATTGTATGCAGAAGCCAGGTAGCGAAAGCTTCTACAAGGTATCGACCTCTTATAGAAAATATTGGAGCCATGCTAAAGCAATATAGTGAAATATATTATGGTTATTGCTAAAGTAGTGTGCACTGTCCCTACCCTATTTTCCTCAGTGTCTACTTTCAGGAGACATAGAACTGTTTGTTACAGTTTGCCTGTAAATGTTTTACTTGTTAAGCTATTAAATAGCAAGAAAATAAAATTGTTTTTAATTGGTCTTTTATTTTTTCTTTAGTGTTTATCTTGACCCTCATATGTATTAATGTGCAAGGATAAGAAATAAACACGGACACCAAGATGGGTTGTAAAGGCCGCAGCTCCACATTTATTACAAATAAATATAAACATGAACCACAAATATTTAACCAAATATGTAACCAAATAACACTAAACCCCAGAAAACCTTCAGGAGGTGCTTGCCTATCTAAGACACCAGACTTTAACCACATTCCATCCAGCTTGCTCCCCTGGACACCCAGGGGGTACACCTCATTACATCTTCCACTTAATCCACCCAGCAAGCACCCCCCGCCACCAGCGAGGCGATTATCACCTCCGCACTCCATCCAGCTGCAAGGCCTTTAGAACCCCCTCCCGTAGGTTAAAGTTAAAAAAAGGACCCCAACTTCATTCAGATGCACCAAGTCTTTTGAGAAGAAACTTCTTCCCGATTCCCCCTTAAATTCCACATGCCTTATTGATGTCCCCCCTGCTTTTGCCACAAACCCACTTACTGTCCTATTCACTTTCCGCCTTGAAGCGTCTAACTTAGCCTCATTCCAAGCCCCCCTCCATGAACACCTAGGCTCAATTTCAGACCATATCAAAATTAACCCTGGGAACAGTTCCAACAATCTTTCCATATCCCTCCAAATCATATCAATTAGAGTATTTTGAGGGACATAGCCCAAGTCATTACCCCCTGCATGAATAAGCAGCATACCTGGTGAATGAAATAAATGGGCATACTCCACTACCTTTATTATAACCTGGTCTTATTTCATGCCTCCAAAACCGAACCATGTCAACACAGCCGTATTCGGGTCAATTCCGAACTGGCTCCCCTTCTCCCTGGCCATAGCCGCCCTCCTGGCTCTCGCTATATAAGAGTGACCAATTATCCAACATTAAATGGGACCTGTAACATAATCAAAATAATAGCAGTAAGTAACTGCAACACCAATGCCAGGCAAACCTAAGACTTAAATCTGCAAGATTCCCATCTACCAATCCTTTTTATCACCTGCTCCCCCAAGCCCAACAAACTAGCCTCCGAAGCAGCCCCAATCCTAAATGAGTGAGACACAAATTCAGATGCTGCAAACCCCGCCCCCACCAATGCCTGCCTAAAAAAACAAACTGAAAACGAGACAAAAGGCCCCATCCTGGTGCATTAATAGAGGCCCTCTCCCTTTTCCCCTTACCACCATGAAACCCTCTACCGATGCCACCGGGCAACATACCCCCTAAACTGCCCCTAAACTAATCAGCTTCCCTTTTCCCCGTTGGTCAGTCTTAGATCTGCGCAACCTTGCCACCCTCCAACCATACAACTTCAAGCTGGATCCCCCCAGGCTCCCTTTTAGTGCCTCTCACCAATTCCGAGATCTGAAAAGCCCCGACAAAAGGCCAACACGAACACTGCTCTGAAGAGCAAAAACTCAAACTCCGAGCTGCATATGCCCTGCAAGACCCCCACCACTGTTTTTAAAACAGAAAAGACTACTGCCCTTTGGAGTCACCAACCACCTCCCTTCGAGCCCAACTTCTGGCTTGCTAGCCACCCAACAAAGGCCTTCATTATGTCCTCCCACCCCAACACCTGGAATAGAAAAGCCAAAGCAGCCAAACTTTTTTGTACCATTAGCTTTAGAGGCACCCGCCACCCGCCAATCCCCCATCCACTTGAGTAAGAGTTCCTGCCGATTAAACCTCCGAGCCCCCTCCTCATTTTTGCTCAGAACAACCCACCACTGTTTCCATACCTTCCATTATGCCTTCCAAGTTCTGTGGGCTAACGCCCCCTTACCAAACCCGCTAAGTTGGAAACGCCATGGACCACAGATTCTTCGGACATGGATTTCCTACTTCCTCCGTGGCTGGAGTCAAGGCTCGGAAACGATCCCACTGTAAACCGAAGAGAGCGTCAGCTATCCCATTATTCTCCCCAGCCACATGAACAGCGCTAAAGCACACATTGTTCTTCAAACATTCCAGCACAAACCAATTCCACCCGCCGCATTGGTGAACAGCTCCAAATCAGATTCCCGTACCCCCGGCTGTGGGATCAAGGCCCTGCTGTTGAAACTGTCAAGGAAGGACATGCACACTTTCAAGTCCTCCTTGAGGTGCCTGGAGAGTCGCACATGATGATGTGGCTCTTTCACACCCGACAAGGCCAGTGACAACCGCCTTGAGAAAACTCTCCCCACTGGAATAATGAGGCAAGCAAAATTGAGCTTCCCCAGCAATGATTGCAGCTCCCTCAATGTCGCTTTCTGTTTACCCAGTAAAGCCGCTATAGTCGCCTTCAAGTCCTCCAATTTGTCCTGAGGCAAGTTACACTTCATCCTGACCGAATATATAGAGATTCCCAAAAATTGCAAAGCTGTGCAAGGCCCCTCTGTCTTTTCTGCTGCAACCGGTATCCCAAAGTCCCCTGCTACCTGCCCGAAAACCTCCAACAAATTCTTACATTTTCCTCCACCCAGCCAGCCAATAAACAAAAAATCATCTAAATAATGCACAAGTGACCGGCATTGAGCTCGCCGGGCCACAACCCACTCAACAAATGTACTGAATTTCTCAAAATAGGAAAGAAATAGAACAGCCCATTGGCAACGTTAAATGTACAAAATATGAACCATCGGAAAAAAACAACAAATGATGATAGCTCGGGTGTACCGGGAGCAGCCGAAAGGCAGCCTCCACATCCACCTTCGCCAACAGCGCCCCTCTCCCCACCCTGCGGACCAACTCAGCCGCTCTATCAAAGGACGCATATCTTATCGCTGTCAGTTCCGGATCAATCCAGTCGTTAACCGATTCTTCTTTCGGGTAAGACAGGTGATGTATCATCCGAAACTGCCCGGGTGACTTCTTAGGGACAACCCCCAGTGTTGACAGGGGCCATTCAGCAAAAGGACCCACCATGCGTCCCTGCTGTACTTTCTTTTGCAGCTTGCTCCGCACTATCTCTGGGAATAGTTTAGCCGACCTCAAGTTTCTAATGACTTGCGTTTCCAGCTTGTCCACATACGGAATGAGGAACCCAGAGCTAGCCCCCGATAACAACAGCTCTGCATCCGCCCTCCTGCCCCTTTCACCATACATTTTTAGCCAAGGCTCCAACTTTTCTACCCTCACTGGGGTCCACGCCCAAAATGGCCACCTCGTTTGACTGACCCCCAGTTTTGCCCTTAAGGAAGCACCGGCTGTGGGGGTGCTGCCCCCCACAAGAGGAGCATTCATGCTTATACTTGCAGGTATTCCTGAATCTGCAGGACCCATCGTTGAATTGGAAACATAGCCCTTTCCTAATTGCCACTGCCGTCCTGCTGGCCTGGCCCCTTCCATATCCGCTACCTGAACCATGAAAGGACAGAGTTCCTTGTAGTGGCATCATGATTTCCAGCCAGATTCCCATGTCATGGTCATCCCAGCGCATGTCCGGCCTAACAGCAAGGCATTGGCAAAATTGTTCATCATACCGCCACCATGCCATCCCACCATAGGTTCTGTAGGCCCACCATCGTAGTAGCAGAAAAGAGGGGACCTTGCTCCGAACTTCTCTGCCATGACACTTGCCAGTATGCAAAAGGCCCTGGACCAGTTTCCAAATATTTTGGTTAGCTTCCTATACCTCTTCTTCCTCTCCTCCTTCTTACCCGGCTCAGCTTTGGAATTTTCCTGGTCCAATGGCAAGAGAGAAAAAAATTCCAAAAACTCCCTATTTCAAATCTTCTCCTTTGTCTCTGCTGTCAAGTGCAGGCCCAAGGGTCCAATGGAGCAAAGGCATGGCCCCCTGAATGCCTTCTCGGATACCTTCAAAACCCCTTGCCCATAACTTTATCCTGGCATCCCTGTCCTGGTTGCTTCACTGGACCATGCCCTTGTCACTGGGGTTCCCCCCACTCCCGTCACCATCCCTTGTCCCTTCACCTCAGACCCTCCAAGATTGTCCTCCGCCCTGCATCCATATCTCCACTCACTCCAGAAATATTAACATTTTGAGGCACCTCACCTGTTATAGTGGGCATCGCTGCAGGTCCGGGTGTTGCTCCTGCCCCTTTCTTGCCGCTCCAGCCTAGCCCAGGTTGGTGAAAATCAGTCCAGATTTTTGCCTCTGTAAGGTAGCGGGGAACCTGAGCGCCCCCTCCTGTGCCCTGCTCCTGCCTGCTCTTCCCTAATGCTGACCCTGGCCCACACTGAGCTGGACCGTGGATCCTGAAATGTAGAGGAGAGAAATCTGGCAGTACACTCATGCCTCTCCCCTTCCCTAGATACCCCCGGCCTCTCCTGCCCGCATTCCCTTCATTGGACTTCCTCCTCCCTAGGCCAGAGCACCCTGCTCCGCCCGTCTGCTCCCGCTGAAAAAACCTGTAAAAGATGAGCTAAGGCAGCAGTATCACTCATCCTGCCCACGTCACCTGGTCCAGCTGCCGCTCTCACTTCCCCTTCCTCCTCATCAAAGTCACTGTATCTATCCAGTATGTGCAGGGAGTCCCCCTCCACCTCCAGAAACTCCATACACAGGTCCTGATTGGTTGCTGGCCTACCAGAGCCCACTGAAACACGAAAAAACAATGAAATTAAATCCCCCCTCCCCTTCACCCAAACTTCCCCCAAATAACCATACCTGCCTATAACAATTATATAACTTATGTAGTTTTTTGTTTTTTTTTAGTTTTTTTATTGCCTCAGACCTTAAAATTACCCCCTACCGGTGATATGTAGCCCACCCTCCCTGACTTTAGAACCCAAAAGCAGGAAGCTTCCCCTCCACCTCCTTTATCCATCCCCACATCTTTTTTTTTTTTATGCATTCTCTCGCATTTTATTTGCTTTCCCTTTTCTATGTTTTTTTAAAAAAAAAATAAAAACCTTCTGTTACATTTCCTTTCCTCCGTTGCCCAGGCCAGGCCTCATGTTATGAACTGGCCACCTCTAAACATACCCTGCCCCTGTCGCCACCTGCCCTATCTCCTCACTCACCGCCCACTTCTGTCCCCCACTCCCTAGGTAAGAGCTGGTGTCGGAACTATCGGCTGCCCACCCCTAAGCCAGACACAGTGTCCATCAACCACCTTACTGCTACCTGCACACTGGCCCCCTATCCCCTACCACTCCGGGCCCCATGCGTACTTCTGCCCTGATGAGTGCATGCTTGCTACCCCCCTCTGTAATCCCATAGCCGTACCGGCTTAACAGGTACCATCATTAAAATGCATCAGTGGTAGCTCAGTGGTACTTACCGTCTTCTGACGACGACGCACCGTCCCTCCATGAGGCCGCTGGCTGCTGTGGCCTAGCTCCAGCTCCTGCCTCCTGGAATCCAGACGATGTCCGCTGAGCGCTGCTCTTCCCTGCTCTAACAGCAGCTACCGCCTTTGCTGCCATCGAGCCCCTCCTGCCTCTCCTGGATGCGGACACTGATCCTCCTCTCGGCCGCTTCTTCGCCCCTCCATCCGGATTTAACCATTCTGACGGCTTTGACCGCCATGTGGCCCTGGTCCTCCTCCCTCCTTCTTCTGCCACCGCTCATCCACTGGGCTCTTCCGCCAGACCGACAACCTCTCTGAGCTGCTGGAGTACCAAGCCAGCCCCCCTAGCCTGCAACAAGGAAGTCACCACCTTTATCAGCTCCTGCAGAATGCTTCACCATGGGAGGAAGAAACTGCTTCACCCCCGTTGATCAGAAGAAGAGGCCATACTTCCTGTTGGCCCTCCTCTATGAAGGAAAAACTCCGCCCCCCCTGTATCCTGCCCCTTGCTATTTTCCCCGAGGACCAAAAGTCCTCCCCCTCTATTGCTCTCTGTCCGGACTCCCTAATCTGTAAAACAGATGTTTTGGATTTATTACAATTATAATTCAGATGGCTGAACTAATACTAAGATGAAAAAAGTTAAAAATACACTATTCCCCTATCTAAAACTAGTATTTTCTTCTTATAATATTAATGAACCCTGTGTTTAACCATTAACAAAACAATAACACTCTTTCAGTCCTGTATCATATATGCAAATCTGCCCAGAATATATGCTACAATGCAAGGCTTATCAAAATTGTAAAAAAAATGTCTGCTCATTAAACTGATCAAATGATCAAGTATTCGATTACTCTATTATATGAAAATGATAGAAGTTGCAGTGCTGTCATCAGTCTTACTAAACTATTTAATATGGCATTTTACAATAGTTTCAGTTTACAAGTATTCCAGCAGGACTGTAAATTAAAGCTCTTGCTATTTCCAATTAGCCTTTTTGCAATATGTTTAATGGAAAGTAAAATTATCAGCAGGGCTCATGGCATTGATAAGCTTTTCATAAAGACATATGTTGACAGTCTCAGATAGCACAGTATGTTGCCAAGGTTGGTAGTGACAGCAAATATTACAAAGGTTGCTAAATACCGGCATTCATTCATTAAAATTATTAGGAAAGCTGTGGAGGTAGTCAAACATACATCTTGGATGGCTATTTTAAAGGGACAGTAGAGAGTAAAATTGTTTTTCCTTTAATGTATTTCCAATGACTTGTTATACCAGCTGTGGAGTATAAAATGTATGAGAAATTGTACAGTATTTTCATGTTTATTTATGGATTTTAAAATGCTGGGTTTGTGCTTTGAAACAATAGCCTATTGAAATGGGTTGACCTTATATATATATATATATATATATATATATATATATATATATATATATATATATATATATATATTTATTTTAATTACATTCCAGTTTACTGCCCCTTTATGGAAGTACTTTCCAGATGCCAGAAGGCATTTTATCTAAGATTTTTACAGCTGCATAAAATGTTATACTCTCAGGCTAAGATTGCTCAGTGTTGAAATGAGACAAGTTAACTTAACACTGTTCAGTTTACACTACAGCTGACTTAATTTTGAAATATATACAAACAAGCCTAAATCCTGCATTTAACCAGATTTAATGGTAGGAGACCTAATGCCACAGCTTATGGTTCCACCAAGACCATATAGAGTACAGAATTTCAAAATCCATAAGTACAGCTGGCAGATGGGAACATTTGTACTCCAGATTTGAAGTGGTGCTCCTGGTTTGGTAAAAGAGGGGGGGGGACCAAACATATGTCAACCTTTCAAAAGTACTTTTCTTCTTCATTTACCCATTCTGACAGATCAATAATGTACAATTTTGAATTCACAGAAGTATTTTTGTTTGCACATTTACAAATATGATTCTTTAAACAGTGATCTCTTAATTTCTGCTATTTTTTTATCATGCATGTCACACACTGTTGATTTAGGGGATTTCAATGTGCAGAAATTTTACCTCCTGTGAGTATTTCTGTAGGTGTCTGTGTTTATGTCTTTGTGCTTTTGTTGGTGTCTCTATGAGTGTGTATGTATTTTTTTTCTGTGGATCTCTCTGTGAGGGTCTGTGCGTCTGTCTTTGTGCTTTTTCTGTGGATGTCTCTGTGAGGGTGTGTGTGTATGAATGTCTTTGTCTGTTTTCTTTTGGTGTCTGTGAGTGTGTATGTCTTTGTGTGTTTTCTGAGGCTCTCTCTGTGGGTGTTTCCTTGGGTGTATGTGCAAGTTTGAGTTTGTGTGTGTGTGTGTCCATTGTTTCTTTTTAGGACATTTTGACCTTACTACTGATTATTCACATCTTTCTACAGACTTTGAAACTAATGAGACCTTTCCGGAAGTCGCCAATCCACCACTTAACCTTTAAATGATTGTTTAGGCAGTTAAGGGCCCTTCCTTTCAGCCACTGCATGCTGTTGTCAACATATAGTTGGCATCTTCCTTGACAAAACGATAATCAGAATTCCATAGTTTGTCTTGTAAATCTCCTTTTTTTGACAAAAATGTCTACCTCATTACTTGTCAGGTAAATGTAAACAAGTGCTGAGTGTCTGTGTAGGTGTCTGTGTCTGAGAGTGTTTGTGTGTTTCTTTGCGTGTCTGCTAGAGTGTCTATATGTGAATCGTTATGTGCGTCTGTGTGTTTCCGTGTTTGTGTGTTACTACCTTTACAACATTTCCAAGTTTGACTACACTTAAGAATAAAGTGCATATACGTTTTAGTCACTTGGTCAAAACTTGCACATGTCAAAGGGGGGGGGCTAATCAATGGGTAAGTATGGGGCCCCAAAATTTCTAGTGGCGGCCCTGACTAGAAATACTATTTCGAATTCGAATGTGACATTTGAATTTGAATGTGACATTCAAATTCGAATTCGAATGTGACATTTGAATTTTAATATTTTATTTCGAAATTGAATGTGATATGAAATTAATAGCTAAACATTCCATTATTCGATCAGATATTTTTGAATGTTATTGAAAAATTCAAAAACGAAAATTGGAAAATAGAATGTTCAAATTTCGAATTTTTAGAAACATTCGCCCATCCCTATATTGAATTACAAAACAACTTAACCTCCTTTGTTACAATAGACTAGAACTAATATATGAATAATTAATCTCATTTAGGGCTAGATTACGAGTGGCGCGCTTACTGTTGCACATGAACTATAAGGGGTTTATCGTGGCTCTTTGTGCACGTCATAATTAGTGCACTCAGTACAGGTTGAAAGTAAAAATGTTCGCTTGAGCGCAATTGAATTTAATGCGCGTCAGAATATTTTTACTTCAGAGCTCTTGTTAACTGGTGTGCTCAACAAAAAATGTTGCACAAAACACTTCAAAAATATATTTAACAATACAGTTACACTGATATTAACACTGTCTAATAAAAATATTTAATAAATATATTGCAAAAAAAAGTTATAAGGGCTCAAAGATATGAGGTCTCAGGTGTTAGGAAAAAAAAAAGAAAAGCAAGGAGCTTTAACATAGAGATCCATGTCTAAAGATGTATATGTATTATATATGTATATATGTGTGTACATATGTATTTATGTATTTAGATGTATGTGTATTTACAGACATATATACACATATAACCACATAAATACATATGTATACACACACACACACACACACACACACACATATATATATATATATATATATATATATATATATAGTAGCTGAAAACAATTAAAATTATATTTATGCAATATTCATATTTAATCAAGTGTTTAACTATGTATTTATGGTTAATAATTTACATTCCAATGTGCTTCACTTAGGGGAATATGTTTGTAATTATTTTTAAATTGATATTCCTACTCTATATATCTGTATACCTATATATAGTTATCTATATCTATACCTATATTCCATGATCAGCTTTTTGAACGTGTCATGTTAGCGCGTGTTTGAAAACTATTTATTTTCAACTTGTAATACACGCAATACTTTATTATGCATTTAAAGTAAGTTTGCTATATAAATAACTGTCAGCCAGATTACGAGTTTTGCGTTATTGCTGGCTCGCTAATAACTTGCAAGTTATTTCCACCACTCACCTTTAATAGCGCTGCTATTACAGGTTTGCCAAAAAAATGGCTTGTGCGGGTGATATGGTTGCGTTGAGCTCCATAACACAACCAAATATAAGTGATGTTTTGACGTGCTCGTGCACGATTTCCCCATAGACATCAATGGGGAGAGCTCAATCCTATTGGCTAATTGGATCATCCAATAGGATGAAAGCTCAATCCTATTGGCTGATTGCAACAGTCAATAGGATTTCCCCCCCTTAATTCCTATTGGCTGATAGAATTCTATCAGCCAATCGGAATGTAAGGAACACCATCTTGGATGACATAATTTAAAGGGAAACTTCATTCTTCAACAACCAGCGGAAGAAGAGAATTCTCTGCGCCGGATGTCTTGAAGATGGACCCGCTCTGTGCCGGATGGATGAAGATAGAAGATGCCATCTAGATGAAGACTTCTGCACGCTTGGATGAAGACTTATTCCGGCTTCGAGGAGGACTTCTGCCTACTTGGATGTAGACTTCTGCCGCCTAGATGAGGATGGATGTCCAGTCTTCAAAAACTGTAAGTGGATCATCGGGGGTTAGTGTTAGGTTTTTTTTAAGGGTTTATTGGGTGGTTTTTATTATTGGGTGGGTTTTATTATTAGCTTAGGGTTTTGGGCAATGTAAAAGAGCTTAATGCCCTTTTAAGGGCAATGCCCATCCAAATGCCCTTTTTAGGTCAATGGGCAGCTTAAGTTTATTTAGATAGGGTTTTATTTGGGGGGTTGGTTGTGTGGGTGGTGGGTTTTACTGTTGGGGGGTTGTTTGTATTTTTTTTTTTACATGTAAAAGGGCCATTGGCAGTTTAGTGTAGGCTAGGGTTTTTTTATTTGGGGGGGGGGGGGGCTTTTTTATTTTGATAGGGCTATTAGATTAGGAGTAATTTGTTTTTATTTTTGATAATTTCTTTTTTTATTTTGTGTAATTTAGTGTTTATTTTTTTTGTAATTTAGATAAATGTATTTTGTTAATTTAATTTATTTAATTTTATTGCAATGTTAGGTGTTAGGTGTTAGGTGTAACTCAGGTTAGGTTTTATTTTACAGGTAACTTTGTATTTAACAAATTGGAACAGTCAATAGGATTTTAGCAGCTCTAATCCTATTGGCTGATTGAAATCTTTAAGCCAATAGGAATGCAAGGGATGCCATCTTGGATGACGTCACATGCATTGAAGTTCCAGCTTATGACGGCGACCATATGAACAGGATGCTCCATGCCTGATGTCTTCAGGATGGACCCGCTCCACACCGGAATGGATGAAGATAGAAGATGCCATCTGGATGAAGACTTCTTGCCGCCTGGATGAGGACTTTGCCAGCTAGATGAAGATCAAAGAGGCCGCCTGGATGAAGACCGGCTGAATGGATCCTTCAAGCGGGACTTCAATAACTGTGAGTGGATCGTCAGGGGTTAGTGTTAGGTTTATTTAAGGGTTTTTTTGGGTGGGTTTTATTTTTAGATTAGGGTCTGGGCATGTAAAAGAGCTAAATGCCCTTTTAAGGGCAATGCCCATAAAATGCCCTTTTCAGGGCAATGGGGAGCTTAAGTTATTTTAGATAGGGTTTTTATTTGTGGTGGGTTGGTTGGTCGGGTGGTGAGTTTTACTGATTGGAACAGCCAATAGGATTTTAGCAGCTCTAATCCTATTGGCTGATTGAAATCTTTCAGCCAATAGGAAAGCAAGGGAAGCCATCTTGGATGACATCACTTGCATTGAAGTTCCAGCTTATGACGGCGACCATATGAACAGGATGCTCCATGCCTGATGTCTTCAGGATGGACCCGCTCCACGCCGGATGGATGAAGATAGAAGATGCCATCTAGATGAAGACTTCTTGCCGCCTGGATGAGGACTTTGCCGGCTGGATGAAGATCGAAGAGGCCGTCTGGATGAAGATCGGCTGGATGGATCCTTCAAGTGGGACTTCAATAACTGTGAGTGGATCGTCAGGGGTTAGTGTTAGATTTATTTAAGGGTTTTTTGGGTGGGTTTTATTTTTAGATTAGGGTCTGGGCATGTAAAAGAGCTAAATGCCCTTTTAAGGGCAATGCCCATAAAATGCCCTTTTCAGGGCAATGGGGAGCTTAAGTTATTTTAGATAGGGTTTTTATTTGTGTGGGGTTGGTTGGTCGGGTGGTGAGTTTTACTGTTGGTGGGTGTTTGTATTTTTTTTTTACTGGTAAAAGAGCTTATTTCTTCTGTTATGTGTGATCAGTCCACGGGTCATCATTACTTCTGGGATATAACTCCTCCCCAACAGGAAATGCAAGAGGATTCACCCAGCAGAGCTGCATATAGCTCCTCCCCTCTACGTCAGTCCCAGTCATTCTCTTGCACCCAACGACTAGATAGGATGTGTGAGAGGACTATGGTGATTATACTTAGTTTTTATGACTTCAATCAAAAGTTTGTTATTTTACAATAGCACCGGAGCGTGTTATTACTTCTCTGGCAGAGTTTGAGGAAGAATCTACCAGAGTTTTTTACTATGATTTTAACCGGAGTAGTTAAGATCATATTGCTGTTCTCGGCCATCTGAGGGAGGTAAAAGCTTCAGATCAGGGGACAGCGGGCAGATGAATCTGCATTGAGGTATGTTGCAGTTTTTATTTTCTGAATGGAATTGATGAGAAAATCCTGCCATACCGTTATAATGACATGTATGTATACACTTCAGTATTCTGGGGATGGTATTTCACCGGAACTACTCTGTTAAAAGTCACTAATCCTTTTAATAAGTATTTATCATGTTAAACGTTTTTGCTGGAATGTAGAATCGTTTACATTTCTGAGGTACTGAGTGAATAAATATTTGGGCATTATTTTCCACTTGGCAGTTGTTTGGTTTTAATTGTGACAGTTTCGTTTCTCTTCACTGCTGTGTGTGAGGGGGAGGGGCCGTTTTTGGCGCTCTTTGCTACGCATCAAAAAATTCAAGTCAGTTACTCTTATATTTCCTGCATGATCCGGTTCATCTCTGACAGATCTCAGGGGTCTTCAAACTTCTTTGGAGGGAGGTAGATTCTCTCAGCAGAGCTGTGAGAATTTTATATTGACTGTGAATAAAAACGTTGCTCTGTAATTTTTATGTCAAATTTAATTATTGTTATTTTACTAATGGGAACAAACCTTTGCTAAAAGTTGTGTTGTTTTAAAGTTTGATGCTATAACTGTTTTTCAGTTCATTATTTCAACTGTCATTTAATCGTTTAGTACCTCTTTGAGGCACAGTACGTTTTTGCTAAAAAAGATTATAACCAAGTTGCAAGTTTATTGCTAGTGTGTTAAACATGTCTGACTCAGAGGAAGATATCTGTGTCATTTGTTCCAATGCCAAGGTGGAGCCCAATAGAAATTTATGTACTAACTGTATTGATGCTACTTTAAATAAAAGTCAATCTGTACAATGTGAACAAATTTCACCAAACAGCGAGGGGAGAGTTATGCCGACTAACTCGCCTCACGCGGCAGTACCTGCATCTCCCGCCCGGGAGGTGCGTGATATTATGGCGCCTAGTACATCTGGGCGGCCATTACAGATAACATTACAAGATATGGCTACTGTTATGACTGAAGTTTTGTCTAAATTACCAGAACTAAGAGGCAAGCGTGATCACTCTTGGGTGAGAACAGAGTGCGCTGACAATACTAGGGCCATGTCTGATACTGCGTCACAGCTTGCAGAGCATGAGGACGGAGAGCTTCATTCTGTGGGTGACGGTTCTGATCCAAACAGATTGGATTCAGATATTTCAAATTTTAAATTTAAATTGGAGAACCTCCGTGTATTACTAGGGGAGGTCTTAGCAGCTCTCAATGATTGTAACACCGTTGCAATACCAGAGAAACTGTGTAGGTTGGATAAATACTTTGCGGTACCGGCGAGTACTGACGTTTTTCCTATACCTAAGAGACTAACTGAAATTGTTACTAAGGAGTGGGATAGACCCGGTGTGCCGTTCTCACCCCCTCCAATATTTAGAAAGATGTTTCCAATAGACGCCACCACTCGGGACTTATGGCAAACGGTCCCTAAGGTGGAGGGAGCAGTTTCTACTTTAGCTAAGCGTACCACTATCCCGGTGGAGGATAGCTGTGCCTTTTCAGATCCAATGGATAAAAAATTAGAGGGTTACCTTAAGAAAATGTTTGTTCAACAAGGTTTTATATTGCAACCCCTTGCATGTATCGCGCCGATTACGGCTGCGGCAGCATTTTGGATTGAGTCTCTGGAAGAGAACCTTAGTTCATCTACGCTAGACGACATTACGGACAGGCTTAGAGTCCTTAAACTAGCTAATTCATTCATTTCGGAGGCCGTAGTACATTTAACCAAACTTACGGCTAAGAACTCAGGATTCGCCATACAGGCACGTAGGGCGCTGTGGCTAAAATCCTGGTCAGCTGATGTTACTTCTAAGTCCAAATTACTTAATATACCTTTCAAGGGGCAGTCTTTATTTGGGCCCGGTTTGAAAGAAATTATCGCTGACATTACAGGAGGTAAGGGCCACGCCCTACCTCAAGACAAAGCCAAAGCTAAGGCTAGACAGTCTAATTTTCGTCCCTTTCGGAATTTCAAAACAGGAGCAGCATCAACCTCCACTGCACCAAAACAGGAGGGAGCTGTGGCTCGTTACAGGCAAGGCTGGAAGCCTAACCAGTCCTGGAACAAGAGCAAGCAGGCCAGGAAACCTGCTGCTGCCCCAAAGACAGCATGAACCGAGAGCCCCCGATCCGGGATCGGATCTAGTGGGGGGCAGACTTTCTCTCTTCGCCCAGGCCTGGGCAAGAGATGTTCAGGATCCCTGGGCGCTAGAGATCATATCTCAGGGATACCTTCTAGACTTCAAGTTATCTCCCCCAAGAGGGAGATTTCATCTGTCAAGGTTGTCAACAAACCAGATAAAGAAAGAAGCGTTTCTACGCTGTGTACAAGATCTGTTATTAATGGGAGTGATCCATCCGGTTCCGCGGTCGGAACAAGGACAAGGGTTCTACTCAAACCTGTTTGTGGTTCCCAAAAAAGAGGGAACTTTCAGGCCAATCTTAGATTTAAAGATTCTAAACAAATTCCTAAGAGTTCCATCGTTCAAAATGGAAACTATTCGGACAATCTTACCCATGATCCAAAAGGGTCAGTACATGACCACAGTGGATTTAAAAGATGCTTACCTTCACATACCGATTCACAAAGATCATCACCGGTATCTAAGGTTTGCCTTCTTAGACAGGCACTACCAGTTTGTAGCTCTTCCATTCGGATTGGCTACGGCTCCAAGAATCTTCACAAAGGTTCTGGGTGCCCTTCTGGCGGTACTAAGACCGTGAGGGATTTCGGTAGCTCCGTACCTAGACGACATTCTAATACAAGCTTCAAGCTTTCAAACTGCCAAGTCTCATACAGAGTTAGTTCTGGCATTTCTAAGGTCGCATGGATGGAAAGTGAACGAAAAGAAGAGTTCTCTTTTTCCTCTCACAAGAGTTCCATTCTTGGGGACTCTTATAGATTCTGTAGAAATGAAGATTTACCTGACAGAAGACAGGTTAACAAAGCTTCAAAATGCATGCCGTGTCCTTCATTCCATTCAACACCCGTCAGTAGCTCAATGCATGGAGGTGATCGGCTTAATGGTAGCGGCAATGGACATAGTACCTTTTGCACGCCTACACCTCAGACCGCTGCAATTGTGCATGCTAAGTCAGTGGAATGGGGATTACTCAGATTTGTCCCCTACTCTGAATCTGAATCAAGAGACCAGAAATTCTCTTCTATGGTGGCTTTATCGGCCACACCTGTCCAGGGGGATGCCATTCAGCAGACCAGACTGGACAATTGTAACAACAGACGCCAGCCTACTAGGTTGGGGCGCTGTCTGGAATTCTCTGAAGGCTCAGGGACTATGGAATCAGGAGGAGAGTCTCCTTCCAATAAACATTCTGGAATTGAGAGCAGTTCTCAATGCCCTTCTGGCTTGGCCCCAATTAACAACTCGGGGGTTCATCAGGTTTCAGTCGGACAACATCACGACTGTAGCTTACATCAACCATCAGGGAGGGACAAGAAGCTCCCTAGCAATGATGGAAGTATCAAAGATAATTCGCTGGGCAGAGTCTCACTCTTGCCACCTGTCAGCAATCCACATCCCGGGAGTGGAGAACTGGGAGGCGGATTTCTTGAGTCGCCAGACTTTTCATCTGGGGGAGTGGGAACTTCATCCGGAGGTCTTTGCCCAAATACTTCGACGTTGGGGCAAACCAGAGATAGATCTCATGGCGTCTCGCCAGAACGCCAAACTTCCTCACTACGGGTCCAGATCCAGGGATCCGGGAGCGGTTCTGATAGATGCTTTGACAGCACCTTGGAACTTCGGGATGGCTTATGTGTTTCCACCCTTCCCGCTGCTTCCTCGATTGATTGCCAAAATCAAACAGGAGAGAGCATCAGTGATTCTAATAGCGCCTGCATGGCCACGCAGGACTTGGTTTGCAGATCTAGTGGACATGTCATCCTGTCCGCCTTGGTCTCTACCTCTAAGACAGGACCTTTTGATACAGGGTCCATTCAAACATCAAAATCTAACTTCTCTGAAGCTGACTGCTTGGAAATTGAACGCTTGATTTTATCAAAACGTGGTTTTTCTGAGTCGGTTATTGATACCCTGATACAGGCTAGGAAGCCTGTTACCAGAAGGATTTACCATAAAATATGGCGTAAATACCTATACTGGTGCGAATCCAAAGGTTACTCCTGGAGTAAGGTTAGGATCGCTAGGATATTGTCCTTTCTACAAGAAGGTTTAGAAAAGGGTTTATCAGCTAGTTCATTAAAGGGACAGATTTCAGCTCTGTCCATCTTGTTACACAGGCGTCTGTCAGAAAATCCAGACGTCCAGACCTTTTGTCAGGCTTTAGCTAGGATCAAGCCTGTGTTTAAAGCTGTTGCTCCGCCATGGAGTTTAAACTTAGTTCTTAACGTTTTACAGGGTGTTCCGTTTGAACCCCTTCATTCCATTGATATAAAGTTGTTATCTTGGAAAGTTCTGTTTTTAATGGCTATTTCCTCGGCTCGAAGAGTCTCTGAGTTATCAGCCTTACATTGTGATTCTCCTTATTTGATTTTTCACTCAGACAAGGTAGTTCTGCGTACTAAACCTGGGTTCTTACCTAAGGTAGTCACTAACAGGAATATCAATCAAGAGATTGTTGTTCCATCCTTGTGTCCAAATCCTTCTTCAAAGAAGGAACGTCTTCTACACAATTTGGATGTAGTTCGTGCCCTCAAGTTCTACTTGCAGGCAACTAAAGATTTTCGCCAAACTTCTTCCCTGTTTGTCGTTTATTCTAGACAGAGGAGAGGTCAAAAAGCTTCTGCTACCTCTCTCTCTTTTTGGCTTCGTAGCATAATACGTTTAGCCTATGAGACTGCTGGACAGCAGCCTCCTGAAAGAATTACAGCTCACTCCACTAGAGCTGTGGCTTCCACTTGGGCCTTTAAGAATGAGGCCTCGGTTGAACAGATTTGCAAGGCTGCAACTTGGTCTTCGCTTCATACTTTTTCCAAATTTTACAAATTTGACACTTTTGCTTCTTCGGAGGCTATTTTTGGGAGAAAGGTTCTTCAGGCAGTGGTTCCTTCTGTATAATGAGCCTGCCTATCCCTCCCGTCATCCGTGTACTTTTGCTTTGGTATTGGTATCCCAGAAGTAATGATGACCCGTGGACTGATCACACATAACAGAAGAAAACATAATTTATGCTTACCTGATAAATTCCTTTCTTCTGTTGTGTGATCAGTCCACGGCCCGCCCTGTTTTAAGGCAGGTAAATATCTTTTAAATTATACTCCAGTCACCACTTCACACTTGGTTACTCCTTTCTCGTTGATTCTTGGTCGAATGACTGGGACTGACGTAGAGGGGAGGAGCTATATGCAGCTCTGCTGGGTGAATCCTCTTGCATTTCCTGTTGGGGAGGAGTTATATCCCAGAAGTAATGATGACCCGTGGACTGATCACACAACAGAAGAAAGGAATTTATCAGGTAAGCATAAATTATGTTTTCTTTGGGGCAATGCCCCACAAAAGGCCCTTTTAAGGGCCATTGGTAGTTTATTGTAGGCTAGGTTTTTTTTTATTTTGGGGGAGCTTTTTTATTTTGATAGGGCTATTTAAGTGTAATTCTTTTTTATTTTTGAGAATGTGTTTTTTTATTTTTCGTAATTTAGTTTTGTTTTTTTTGTAACTTAATGTTTGTTTTTTCTGTAATTTAGTAATTTGTAATAAGGTTTGATAGGGTTAGGGTTTTTTAATATGTAATTTAGTTAATTTAATTGGTAGTTTAATTTAATTGTAGTATAATAGTTAGGGTAGGTAGATTAATATTTTAATATAGTTTATTTAAATTCTACAGGTAAGTTTAAATTTATTTAAAGATAGGGATGTTGTAATTTTAATTTAAAGTTAGTGGGTTGTTAGGTTTAGGGGTTAATAGCTTAATTTATTTTATGGCGATGTGGGGGGCTGATGGTTTAGGGGTTAATAGGTTTAGTTAGTGGTGGTGATGTGGGAGGCCAGAGGTTTAGGGGTTTAAACATTTATTTAATGGTGGTGGTGTCAGGGAGTAGTGGGATAGGGGTTAATAACTTTATTTAGGTTGCGGCGTGGGGTACGTCAGGATAGGGGTTAATAACTCTATTTAGGTTGCGGCGGGGTCGCGGAGCGGCGGGATAGGGGTTAAACATTTTAGTATAGTGGCAGCGTTTAGTGACAGGGTATAAATAAAGTTTGGAAAAAGCCAAATAGACGCAAGATCGATGACTGCTAGTTAACAACAGTCCAATGCTCATCGCCCCTTCCTTGGTGCGCGTCTTTTTGTCGGCTTTTTTCATAACTAAGGAGAGCGTATTGAGATACGTGGCCGCGATGTTATGCAAGCGTATTGGTGCTGGCGAATGCAACAAAGTTGAGGCTTTGATAAATATCCCCCAATATGTGTATATTTACATTTAAACACATACATATATATGTATATTTTCATATACATATATATTTAAAATTTGTTGCCATTGCTTCCCAACTTAAGCCCTTTCTCACGGTATGAGAACGAGGCTCCCATTGGAGCCTATGGAAGCATGCTTTGGTGTGCACAAAGCTTCCCTGTAATGCAAATGCGAGGTCGTCTTCACATTGCACTCAACTAGTAATACCAGCGCACAATTGCATGCGCTGGTGGCTGGTGGAGCACAAATATCGAGCTCACGTAAGGGCAATTTTGTGCTCCACTCATAATCTGGCTCTTTATGTGGTAATTATTAAATTCCACCACAAAGGGTCTATATTTATCATATATTCAAAGAAGTATGGGCTTTTGAATTAGGATTTGTTTATCTTTTCAGGAATACTAATACTTGTATTGTCCTAAGCCCTCTTAGAGTAAACTATTGATTAACATATTTCTTAATCATGTGGAAAGATGTGGAAAATATAACAATCCCACATACAAGATGTAGCCCCTTAAAGGAACACAAAACCAATTTTACCCATTTTGTTCTTCATAATTTAGAAAATTCCAGTTTACTTCTGTTATCCAATTTGCTTCATTCTCTTGTTATATTTTGATGAAGGAGCAACAATGCAGCACTGGGAACTAACTGAAGACATCAGGTATGAATAAATATATCTCTTGAAAGTATGAAGTCTGTTGTTGCCCTTTAGCTGTAAGCTATGCTTTTATAGATGTCTTGTACAGCACAGTACAGGCATATGGGATATCATTTGCATTCCCTTAACCATCATTTCTTGCTGCAGTGAAAACACACTTTGCTGGGGATTTCTGTGGGGAAACAAGTCTCCTCGACTTAGATGTATAAATGTGCTGCACAATGAAATATTTCATTCAACTTTGCATAAGGTAGAATATTTGTATTCACTTACTAAACTCTCAATACGCAACTTTGAGTCTAAATAAAAATCTTTCTTATTGGAAGAAGGCTAAATATTGGTTGTTGTTTTTTCCCCTACATACTTCAGGATGTCAATAAAGCCCCTGCCTTTCTTAGTAAAAAAAAAAAAAAAAATAGTCACCAGGTCTGGGTAGTTTAAAGGTATAGAAAAGTCAAAATTAAACGTCCATGATTCAAACATAACATTAAATTTTAAACATTACTGTATATTTAATTTTGTTAGCAAATTTGAGTTGTTCTAATGGTATTCCTTGCTAAAGGTACAGTCTATGCCAAACTTGTTATTGTTTAAAAAGATAGATAATCCCTTTGTAACCCATTCACCAGTTTTGCACAGCCAACACTGTTAATAATAATACACTTTTTACCTCTGTGATTACCTTATATCTAAGCCTCTGCAGGCTGCCCCTTATCTCAGTGCTATTTACAGACTTGCATTTTAACAATTAGTTCTGACTAATGAATAACTACATGGCAGTGAGCACAATGCTTTCTATATGGCACAAAATAACAAGCAGTGCCTTACTGTGAAAAGCTATAAAAATGCACTCAGATAAGAGGTGGTCTATAGTGGTTAGAAACAGGCAGAAATTTAGAGGTTTAAAGGTTATAAGGTTATAAAGTATTTTAATTTATCATTGTTACTTGTGCAAAGATGGTGAATGGGTAGTAAATGGGTAGTAAAGTTATCTATATTTTAAAAAGTTTAGCATTTTGGAGTAGACTGTCCCTTAGAAGCCTATGACAGCAGTGTTTGCAACTATGCATAACATTATTTTAAACATTGTTGCAAATTTAATGCAAGGTGGCTAAAGACATGTGCACGCTCCTGAAATCACCTAGGATTACCTTTTAACAAAGGATAACAAGAGAATTAAGCTAAATTGATAGCAAAGGTAAGTTAGAAAGTTGTTTCAAATGTTATGTTCTATACCAGGGGTCGCCAACCTTTCGGACCTCAGGGACTACTAAACTCACAAATTTGAATCCCGTGGACCACTAGTATGATTTTATTCTTTTAAAAGATACAAACCTTTTTAATGTGTGTGTATATATATATATAATATATATATATATATATATATACATATACACCTATTGTACATTACTAGTGTAACCATAGCTAAGTTTACATTATATATATATTTACACATTTTTAAGAATTATTTTTTGGAATTAACTAATTGAATTACAGAACCGAGAGAATACCAAATGACAGATGAAGGGTGAGTGCCAACTTTTGTGCTGGAAACAGAGAGGCAGAAAGTGGGAAAAAAAGAATAAATGTTTAAAAGGACCACAAGACTTCCAAGTTACCTCCCCAGATAGGAATTATTCAAAACTACTTATGATCATGAACAGACAACAGAGTCATAAATTAAGTTTATATCAGAAAGCTCTCAATATGTATGTGAGCTAACCACAACGTTATTGGCAATTACTATAATACTGGTGGGATATGGCTGATCTGCTGGATGGCAATTACTGGAATTCACGTGGAATAAAATTATTAGAATGAAATATAATTAATATTTAATAAAAAAAGATGTAGGGGAGAGACAAACAGTGATATAAGCCCATCTGAAGGAATTAGAAAAACTACTACAAAGAGAGAGGTAAAGGGAAGAAAATAAATGAAATATAAAAGATTTTTTTTTTTTTTTAAGATTTTCTTTTTTATATACTTTAATTCCACTATTTCAAGCCAAGACTATACCAACCTCTGCTGGATTTAGAATAGAAGCATTTTCCTCTGAGCAGCGCAAGAGTAGTTAAAAATACAATCTAGCTATGCAAGTTGCGCAGTACTACGCAACGTGCGTACAGGGCCGGCCCTAGCCATTGCGGGGCCCAAGGCAGGATGACAAAATGGAGCCCTCTTTCTCTCCACCCCCAACCCCGCCCCAACCCTGCCCAATCTCCACCCCCAACCCTGCCCCTACCACTTTAAAAAAAAAAAAAAAATAGAAGAAAAATCATTTAAGGAAATGCACAACATTATATATATATATATATATATATATATATATATATAAATCCACTGATTTTGAGCACTATAACGTATATATATTGCAATATACCATTTGTATTATTGGAACAACTGTTTATGTATATAATGAAGAATTATGCTGACAATTAGGAACAATTGAGTTGAACTTATTTTTACTTTACTAAATAAAGGGTTGTCATTTGCACATTTTCTTTGTTTTAAAGAAACACTTTTTGATACACATGATCCTCAACCCACACTTCCCACTCTAAACACTAAGTTTAGACACAATGGGGCCTATCTATCAAGCTCTGAACGGAGCTTCACGGCCCGTGTCTTCAGACTCGCCAGAAACACAAGTTATGGAGCAGTGATCACAAAGACTGCTGCTCCATAACGCTGTTTGCCTGCTCTGAGCAGGCGGACAGGAATCACCAGAATTCAACCTGATCGAGTACGATCGATTGATTGACACCTCCCTGCTGGCGGCCGATTGGTCGCGAGTCTGCAGTAGACGGCGTTGCACCAGCAGCTCTTGTGAGCTGCTGGTGCAATGCTGAATACAGAGAGTGTATTGCTTTCCGTATTCAGCGATGTCTTGCGCACCTGATCCACACTGTCGGATCAGGTCCGCAAGACATTTGTTAAATTGGCCTCAATAGGTCTTTTATATACTGATCTACAAGACCTGACTACTTTGACCTGTTTGCAACAATACACTATTAGATCTTCTAACACACTTAAAGACACTTGCACAACATTTTCATTTAAAGATAGGTCACATTTATATCCTGTCAATGCTCGCGATCACCTGATTGATTTGTTCCAGAGAACTGTTGAAAAAGACTTAACTGAACTTAACATAACCTTGGAAACCTCAACCAGAAAAATAGTCAGAGATAATTTAACTTTTAAGGAAAGAAAGGCACTTAAAGAATTACAAAGTAACCCAGATATAATCATTACCAAGGCAGATAAAGGTGGAGCTATAGTTCTGTTAAACACCAAAGATTATTTGGATGAAATAAAAACTCAACTCACTGACCAATACACTAAATTAACTTTTAACCCTACAATATCCTTTAAAACTAGACTGAGCAGTCTCTTAGACACAGCAAAAGAAAAAGTATATATGTCCATAGAACTCTCTTGATAGAAGCACCTACAATACCCAGCTTCAGAGTAGTACCAAAAATACACAAAAGTTTAACAAGACCTCTGGGATGAACCATAGTGACCAGTCAAGGCTCACTATGTCAAAGACTAGGTGGTTGGCTTGATCATATCTTACAACCCATAGTACAAGCCCTACCTGGATACTTTAAAGATAGTTCACATTTGATCCAACAATTAAAGAATGTAAAATGGGAGACAGGATATACATGGCTCACTATTGATGTAGCTGCCTTATATTCAAACCTACCCCATACCCTAGGACTCAAGGCATTATTTGAAATGCTACTGAGACATGCAGATTATGATAAGGACTTTGTTACTTTTATTGTTGAAACTGCTCAATCATAATTATTTTGTGCATGAGAGTGAGTACTACTTGCAGAGATGCGGCACAGCCATGGACGCTAAGTTCGCCCCGGCCTATGCTAACATCTACATGGACTGGATATAATATTAAACGGTATTTAATATAATATTAAACGCTTCATTGACGATTTGGTCATTATTTGGGACGAGTCAGAAAATAACACAATTGAAAAATTCATGACATATATGAATGATAATGAGTTAAATTTAACTTTCACTAGCAATAATAACACTATTGATTATCTAGATTTAAAGTTAACTGTAGACCAATCAAATAATAACATTATTACATCAACATTCAGAAAACCAACTACTAAAAATATCATTTTAAGAGCAGATTCATGTCATGTGTCACACCTAAAAAAAGTTATACCCAAGGGCCAATATTTGAGGCTCCGCAGAAATTGTACCAACTTAGAGACATATAAATTGGAAGCAAATGATTTAACAGAGAGACTCATCCAAAGGGGTTATAATAGATTCCAACTTACAAAAATCAGCAAAGAAGTAGAAAGCATTCACAGAAATACACTGTTTCTAACAAAACATAAATCACTGATGGTTAATAACATTGTTTTCACTACAAAATTCAGCAGACAGTATCACAAAATTTGCAATGTTATCAAGAATAACCTTGCAATATTGAAAAGTGATAATATGCTTAAGAACATCATCTCTAAAGGGGTTAAATATGTAGCCAAAAAAGCCGCCTTTTAGGTGACCTAACAGATAAAAACTTCTCTGACAAACAACACACACTGACTAATTGGCTTAGCCTCAACCCAGGCTCCTATAGATGTAGCCATAGACCATGTAAAAGCTGTGAATTCACTGAAAAAGCTTTAACTTTTACCTCAACCACTACTAAGGAGAGCTTCAATATTAAACAAAGAATTGATTGCACTTCTCAATACGTGATTTATCTTATCATGTGTAAATGTTGCCTTCAACAATATACAGGAATAACGACACGCCCACTCAAACACAGAATAAGAGAGCATCTCCTATCATTAGTGGAAAAAGAACCTAAGACAACAGTTGCAAAACATTTCCGTCAACATGGGATAGGTACACAATATGTTTCCTTTGTAGGTATTAAGAAAATACAAAAAAAGGCTAGAGGGGGTGATAGAGTAGCACGACTCCTCAAAAGCGAAGTCTTTGGGATATTGAAACTTAGCACTAGGTACCCAAATGGTATCAATAGATGTTTGGATGTAGACCTTTTCTTTGAATATCCTCCATGTCATCCAACCATACATACACCCCTCTTCCGCACCTATATATCATGCTTTCTTTGTACCTCATTACCCTTCAGTATTCACATCTTTCCCTAACTATCTCTTCCCTCGTACACCTACTGACAACAGAATTAAGAATTAGACATCTATACCTTTAAAAAATCATTTAGCCAGTTTGGTGTTTTGAATAATTTTCTTCACTTATATATATCATGTCTTCTTTCTCCACCACTATAATAACTTATCTATTTAAGACAATTTATTGATTGATCTTCTTGTATAGTGGTTTAGAAAGTAAAATATGATTTCTATTTATAGTATATCGAACCAATTTTACAAATGTATCCATTTATTGATATTATTTATATATATTTACTTATTATATCTTTTTCATTTTTTAATTTATTAATGTATGATGTTATTGATCTATTTAGTAAGTCTATTTATATGGGCATTCATTTATCTAATTTTTCTTCCATTTTTGTTATTCTGTTTAATGCCTATAACACAAATCTTAAGTTAAAATGAACTCATATTTGTTCATTATTTACCTACTAATAATAAGTTCATTATTATTATTATTCATTGTTTATATGCATATTAGCTAATATACTATGTATTGATTAATGTAAGATGGCCCTCTTATATGTAGCACATTGCAGTCTGTGAATATCGTAGATAGATGCATCTCATGGAGACAAGTTTTCTCTTTCAACTTGTGCTACATAGTTAAGAGAGTTATCTAGATTGGATAATTGTAACATTGTTATTGATTGGTTGGACATACATAAGTCAGAAATCCGAAGAAGCGCATGACACATGCGCAAAATGCATCAGGCCTTCACTGACTGTGACCTGCATATGTATACTGTTGGATTAAGTGAATAAACCCAGTGTTTTTTACTTCAAGTTCTAGCATGACCTCTCTTTTTTTTCTACTTTTGTATCTGAGCAGTTGGGAATACTGCTATTGGACTCGCTGAACGCTAGCTGAATCTGTTCCTGACCAGGAGCCTCCTCCCCCCGCTTTCCCCTACCAATAGCCTTGCTTTGTTACCGGTGATGTATCAAGAAGTATCCACTGCAGCAATGTCACACGCTACATGCCAGCAGCTCACAAGCACGCCAAGGAGGACACACAGACAGTACCCATTCCAGAGGGGTCTCATCGCCCATTTGGGAGGAAGTCCGGAGTGAGTCCAGGCACCCCACCTGACACAGTGGAAGTGGTAAGAGCTGAGACCAGAGGTCCGTTTGGTACCGGATTGAACTTTCATTCTTTTATTTGTGGTGACTGAGGCAGAAGCGGAGTGCTCAAGGGGGGAGAGCATAAGACACTCTTAATCATACAGATTGACTGTTTACCCAAGCTTACTATAATGATTGGGACTTTCATTAACCCTTGCATCAATCTCTATTACATACCTATAAGAGATTGTGGATTAGACCAAGCACTCATATTCTTTTGTTGTGTATGATAACAAGAACATTACAGAGACGCCAGGGCCGGCCCGAGCAAGTGCAGGTCCCTAGGCAGAGTGACAGTGCGGGGCCTCTACCCAGAACAAAACATACTTAAGAAATGGGGCAATGCACTGTACCACACAAACACACAGATATAATACACACACAGAGATACTTATATACACATGCATCCACACACACAGGTGCACAGATATATACCTACACAGCACACACACATGCCACACACACACAGCCCCCCCCCCCACACACAGCCCACACACACAAACACACAGCCCCCGCACACACAAACACACAGCCCCCCCCCCCACACACACACACACACAGCCCACACACACACACAGCCCAAACACACACACAGCCCACACACACACAGAACACACACACACAGCCCATACACAGCCCACACACACACAGCCCCCACACACAGCCCACACACACACAGCTCCCCCCACACACGCACAGCCCCCCACACTCAAAGCTCTCACACACAAACACACACACACACACCCACAGCCCCCACACACACACACACTCAATCACACAGCCCACACCCACACACACACAACCCACACACACACACATACACATTCTCTCACATACACACACACACACACATTTTCTCACACACACACACACATTCTCTCACATACACACACACATATTCTCTCTCACATAAACACACTTTCACTCATTCTCACATACACACAATGCGTTTTAGTGGTGGACACATTTTAGTCAAGGTCTAATTGTCAAATTGAGATTAATAAGTACATGAAAGTAAATTTATCACAACAGTGGGATGTATTATTTTTGTATGTCACAGAAATCAAAGCACTTGCCATACCACAAATTAATGGTCCATGCCACAAATGTATCACAAGAAATACAGGAAAAATCAGCTTCATTACCATCAGAAACTCTTTAAACACATAGGCCTAGATTTAGAGTTTGGCGGTAGCCGTCAAAACCAGCGTTAGAGGCTCCTAACGCTGGTTTTAGGCTACCGCCGGTATTTGGAGTCACTCAGGAAAAGGTCTAATGCTCACTTTCCAGCCACGACTTTTCCATACCGCAGATCCCCTTACGTCAATTGCGTATCCTATCTTTTCAATGGGATCTTTCTAACTCCGGTATTTAGAGTCGTGTCTGAAGTGAGCGTTAGAAATCTAACGACAAAACTCCAGCCGCAGAGAAAAGTCAGTAGTTAAGAGCTTTCTGGGCTAACGCCGGTTTATAAAACTCTTAACTACTGTGCTCTAAAGTACATTAACACCCATAAATTACCTATGTACCCCTAAACCGAGGCCCCCCCACATCGCCGCCACTCTATAAAAAATTTTTAACCCCTAATCTTCCGCTCCGTACACTGCCGCCAACTACGTTATCCCTATGTACCCCTAATCTGCTGCCCCTAACACCGCCGACCCCTATATTATATTTATTAACCCCTAATCTGCCGTCCCCGCTATCGCTGACCCCTGCATATTATTATTAACCCCTAATCTGCCGTCCGCAAGCCGCCGCCAGCTACATTATAGCTATGTACCCCTAAACTGCTGCCCCTAACACTGCCGACCCCTATATTATATTTATTAACCCCTAATCTGCCCCCCTCAACGTTGCCTCCACCTGCCTACACTTATTAACCCCTAATCTGCCGAGCGGACCGCACCGCTACTATAATAAAGTTATTAACCCCTAATCTGCCTCACTCCCGCCTCAATAACCCTATAATAAATAGTATTAACCCCTAATCTGCCCTCCCTAACATCACCGACACCTAACTTCAAATATTAACCCCTAATCTGCTGATCGGAGCTCACCGCTACTCTAATAAATTTTTTAACCCCTAAAGCTAATTTTAACCCTAACCCTAACACCCCCCTAAGTTAAATAGAATTTTATTCTAACGAAATAAATTAACTCTTATTAAATAAATTATTCCTATTTAAATCTAAATACTTACCTGTAAAATAAACCCTAATATAGCTACAATATAAATAATAATTATATTATAGCTATTTTTGGATTTATATTTATTTTACAGGTAACTTTGTATTTATTTTAACCAGGTACAATAGCTATTAAATAGTTAAGAACTATTTAATAGCTAAAATAGTTAAAATAATTACAAAATTACCTGTAAAATAAATCCTAACCTAAGTTACAATTAAACCTAACACTACACTATCAATAAATTAATTAAATAAAATACCTACAATTATCTACAATTAAACCTAACACTACACTAGCAATAAATAAATTAAATACAATTCCTACAAATAAATACAATTAAATAAACTAACTAAAGTACAAAAAATAAAAAAGAACTAAGTTACAAAAAATAAAAAAATATTTACAAACATTAGAAAAAAATTACAACAATTTTAAACTAATTACACCTACTCTAAGCCCCCTAATAAAATAACAAAGCCCCCCAAAATAAAAAAATGCCCTACCCTATTCTAAATTACAAAAGTTCAAAGCTCTTTTACCTTACCAGCCCTGAACAGGGCCCTTTGCGGGGCATTCCCCAAAGAATTCAGTTCTTTTGCCTGTAAAAAAAAACATACAATACCCCCCCCCCCAACATTACAACCCACCACCCACATACCCCTAATCTAACCCAAACCCCCCTTAAATAAACCTAACACTAAGCCCCTGAAGATCTTCCTACCTTGTCTTCACCTCGCCGGGTATCACACCGATCCGTCCTGGCTCCAAAATCTTCATCCAAGCCCAAGCGGGGGCTAGACATCCATCATCCGGTGGCTGAAGAGGTCCAGAAGAGGCTCCAAAGTCTTCATCCTATCCGGGAAGAAGAGGCGATCCGGACCGGCAACCATCTTGATCCAAGCGGCATCTTCTATCTTCATCCGATGAGGACCGGCTCCATCTTGAAGACCTCCACCGCGGACCCATCTTCTTCTTCCGATGACTACCCGACGAATGACGGTTCCTTTAAGGGACGTCATCCAAGATGGCGTCCCTCGAATTCCGATTGGCTGATAGGATTCTATCAGCCATTCGGAATTAAGGTAGGAAAATTCTGATTGGCTGATGGAATCAGCCAATCAGAATCAAGTTCAATCCGATTGGTTGATTCAATCAGCCAATCAGATTGAGCTTGCATTCTATTGGCTGTTCCGATCAGCCAATAGAATGCGAGCTCAATCTGATTGGCTGATCGGATCAGTCAATTGGATTGAACTTGAATCTGATTGGCTGATTCCATCAGCCAATCAGAATTTTCCTACCTTAATTCCGATTGGCTGATAGAATCCTATCAGCCAATCGGAATTCGACGGACGCCATCTTGGATGACGTCCCTTAAAGGAACCGTCATTCGTCGGGAAGTCGTCGGAAGAAGAAGATGGGTCCGCGGTGGAGGTCTTCAAGATGGAGCCGGTCCTCATCGGATGAAGATAGAAGATGCCGCTTGGATCAAGATGGTTGCCGTTCTGGATCGCCTCTTCTTCCTGGATAGGATGAAGACTTTGGAGCCTCTTCTGGACCTCTTCAGCCACCGGATGATGGATGTCTAGCTCCCGCTTGGGCTTGGATGAAGATTTTGGAGCCAGGACGGGGCTTAGAGTAGGTGTAATTAGTTTAAAATTGTTGTAATTTTTTTCTAATGTTTGTAAATATTTTTTTATTTTTTGTAACTTAGTTCTTTTTTATTTTTTGTAGTTTAGTTAGTTTATTTAAATGTATTTATTTGTAGGTATTGTATTTAACTAATTTATTGATAGTGTAGTGTTAGGTTTAATTGTAGATAATTTTAGGTATTGTATTTAATTAATTTATTGATAGTGTAGTGTTAGGTTTAATTGTAACTTAGGTTAGGATTTATTTTACAGGTAATTTTGTAATTATTTTAACTAGGTAACTATTAAATAGTTCTTAACTATTTAATAGCTATTGTACCTGGTTAATATAATTACAAAGTTGCCTGTAAAATAAATATTAATCCTAAAATAGCTATAATATAATTATAATTTATATTGTAGCTATATTAGGGTTTATTTTACATGTAAGTATTTAGCTTTAAATAGGAATAAGTTATTTAATAAGAGTTAATTTATTTCGTTAGATTTAAATTATATTTAACTTAGGGGGGTGTTAGTGTTAGGGTTAGACTTAGCTTTTGGGGGTTAATACATTTATTAGAATAGCGGTGAGCTCCAGTCGGCAGATTAGGGGTTAATGTTTGAAGTTAGGTGTCGGCGATGTTAGGGAGGGCAGATTAGGGGCTAATACTATTTATTATAGGGTTATTGAGGTGGGAGTGAGGCAGATTAGGGGTTAATAACTTTATTATAATAGCGGTGCGGTCCGCTCGGCAGATTAGGGGTTAATAAGTTTAGGCAGGTGGAGGCGACGTTGTGGGGGGCAGATTAGGGGTTAATTAATATAATATAGGGGTCGGCGGTGTAAGGGGCAGCAGATTAGGGGTACATAGGGATAATGTAAGTAGCGGCGGTTTACGGAGCATCAGATTAGGGGTTAATAATAATATGCAGGGGTCAGCGATAGCGGGGGCAGCAGATTAGGGGTTAATAAGTGTAAGGTTAGGGGTGTTTAGACTCGGGGTACATGTTAGAGTGTTAGGTGCAGACGTAGGAAGTGTTTCCCCATAGCAAACAATGGGGCTGCGTTAGGAGCTGAACGCGGCTTTTTTGCAGGTGTTAGGTTTTTTTTCAGCTCAAACAGCCCCATTGTTTTCTATGGGGGAATTGTGCACGAGCACGTTTTTGAAGCTGGCCGCGTCCGTAAGCACCACTGGTATCGAGAGTTGAAGTTGCGGTAAATATGCTTTACGCTCCTTTTTTGGAGCCTAACGCAGCCATTCTGTGAACTCTCAATACCAGAGGTATTTAAAAGGTGCGGCAGGAAAAAAGCACGCGTAGCTAACGCACCCCTTTGGCCGCAAAACTCTAAATCTAGGCCATATACTTTAACCTTAGTCTTTATGCTCCTCTTAGCTTGTCTCCCTAAATTACCTTATACAAATTTACTTGAAGATGAAATTGCCAAGATGACACCAGAGTGCAAATTTGCATATGTGTATGTATGTGTGTGTGTGTATATATATATATATATATATATATATATATATATATATATATACATATATATATATATATATACACACACACACATATATATACAGGAACTATATATATATATATACACACACACATATATATACAGTAACTATATATATACACACACACACACACATATATATACAGTAACTATATATATACACACACACACACACATATATATATATATACAGTAACTATATATATATATATATATATATATATATATATATATATATGAAATAAAGGCAGTGTGCAGAAGACGGTGAAATTAAAAGTTCCAAACTTTATTTCTTATAAGCATAAAAATACCCACAACATCCATGGGTGACAGGAAAAGGCACAATCACTTGCTGTGAACGGCTGACATGTTTCGACCTTTAGGTCGTAATCATAGCTGTATGTAAAACACCTGTCAGCCTATTTAAGGCTGAAGGTTGAATCTTATTGGATAAAAATTAATTGAATTAAATTAATATATATATATATATATATATATATATATATATATATATATATGTGTGTGTGTGTACTGCAGATGTGTTATAACAAATAAACATCAAAGCTGTATGCAGAGTTTAATAAATTATGTAAATCATTCAGAAGTTTTAAAATTATCTAAGTACTTTGTTTTCTCAGTTTAAATAGGAGGTGCTCTTCTCTTATTCAATCTGCTGCTCACCACATGTATTTAGCACTGCTATGTCACTATCTGCTGCACATAATCTGCTGCTCACCACATGTATTTAGCACTGCTATGTCACTATCTGCTGTGCTGCTCACCACATGTATTTAGCGCTGCTATGCCACTATCTACTGCACATAATCTGCTGCTCAACACATGTATTTAGCACTGCTATGTCACTATCTGCTGTGCTGCTCACCACATGTATTTAGCACTGCTATGTCACTATCTGCTGCACATAATCTTCTGCTCAACACATGTATTTAGCACTGCTATGTCACTATCTGCTGCACATAATCTGCTGCTCACCACATGTATTTAGCACTGCTATGTAACTATCTGCTGCACATAATCTGCTGCTCACCACATGTATTTAGCACTGCTATGTCACTATCTGCTGCACATAATCTGCTGCTCACCACATACATTTAGTACTCCTATGTCACTATCTGCTGCACATAATCTGCTGCTCACCACGTGTATTTAGCACTGCTATGTCACTATCTGCTGCACATAATCTGCTGCTCACCACGTGTATTTAGCACTGCTATGTCACTATCTGCTGCACATAATCTGCTGCTCACCACATGTATTTAGCACTGCTATGTCACTATCTGCTGCTCACCACATGTATTTAGCACTCCTATGTCACTATCTGCTGCTCACCACATGTATTTAGCACTGCTATGTCACTATCTGCTGCACATTGTACAATACTCTCTCTAGTGTGCTGCTCACCACATGTATTAAGCACTGCTATGTCACTATCTGCTGCAGAAGGCACAACACTCTCTCCAGTGTGACGCTCACCACTTGTATTTAGCACTGCTATGTCGCTATCTACTGCAGAAGGTACAATATTTTCTCCAGTGTGATGCTCACCACACGTATTTAGCACTGCTATGTCACTATCTGCTGCAGAAGGTACACTACTCTCCAGTGTGATGCTCACCACATGTATTTAGAATCTCTAAGTCACTATCTGCTACAGAAGGTACAAAACTCTCTCCAGTGTGATGCTCACCACTTGTATTTAGCTCTGTCACTATCTGCTGCACAATGTACAATACACTTCAATCTGCTGCTCACCACATGTATTTAGCACTGCTACATCACTATCTGCTGCACAATGTACAATACTCTCTCCAGTGTGCTGCTCATCACATGTATTTAGCACTGCTATGTCACTATCTGCTGCACAAGGTACTATACTCTACAATCTGCTGCTCACCACATGTATTTAGCACTGCTATGTCACTATCTGCTGCACAAGGTTCAATACTCTCTTCAATCTGATGTTCACCACTTGTATTTAGCACTGCTATGTCACTATCTGCTGCAAAAGGTGCAATAGTCTCTCCAGTGTAATGTTTACCACTTATATTTAGCACTGCTATGCCACTATCTGCTGCAGAAGGTACAATACTCTCTCCAGTGTGATGGTCACCACTTCTATTTAGCACTGCTATGTCACTTTCTGCTACAGAAGGTACAATACTCTCTCCATTGTGATGCTCACCACATGTATTTAGCACTGCTATATCTCTATCTTCTGCACAAGGTACAATACTTTCTCCAGTGTGAGATGTTTACCACATTTATTTAGCACTGCTTTGTCACTATCTACTGCACAATTTACAATACTCTCTCCAGTGTGATGCTCACCACATTTATTTAGCACTGCTCTGTCACTATCTGCTGCACAATGTACAATACACTCTCCAGTGTGATGTGGTGACTGTCCCTTTGGCTCAATAACAAGTTCTACAGCACTTTTAATATTTTCAAAGAAAATAAAATGGCAGCCCAGGACAGCCCCTGACTACTCTACTTGTTGTCTCAGACTAGTCTGTGTCTACAGTCTCCGGCTCTCTGAGCTTTGTCACTGTCCTCCACTACTCCTCAGTCAGTCCCACAGTAGCCCCAGTCCCCTCAGGCTCTCCCCACAGTCCACAGATTGAGACTGACCCACATGTCACTAACTCCAACTCGACTCCGTTTCCCAGTCCCACAGCCAGTCCACAGGGACCCCACAAAACAAGAAGAGCACTTGACTGACTTCGACTCACAGTCACTCCAATCACTCCCTCCCAATAGTCTCAGTCTCCCACCACACTGCTCTTCTTGCTTGGCTGCTAGTACTAGGCCACAGGGCCTGGCAGGGCTCCTTAGACCATATCAACGACTGTGATGGTCTGCTGCCTGCTGAAGTCTGACAGCCATGCTCTGCCCTCCGGTGCTGTGCCTCCTCCTCTGACCCTCTCAGCACTGAATGATTGGAGGATAAATGTTTATATCCTCCAATCATTCAGATGCTGTCACCCATGTGCTCTGTCTAAGACTGTCTGTCTTGTGGCCTCCTCTGCCTGAGTGTCTGCCTAAAAATTGCACCATTTTTTATAATTTTCAAAAAAATAAAAGTTTGAAAATTTTATTTTTTAGTTTTTTTACCGGTGCGACCCCCTGACTGCAGAGACTGAGGCGGCTGCCTTGCTCGTTTTGCCCAATGGCCAGCCTTGCGTGCGTAAGGAGATTGTAATTTAACTCCTCCTCCGCCAGTTTTCACTGATGTCCAGCCAGACACTGTAGACTGCAAGTTGCGGCACGATGGGGGTGTCACCATCAGAGGAGATGAATTCCTGCTTGATGGTGCCAAGGACAAACAACATCTTCTCGAAGACCAGCAGTGGTCCATGGACCACAGGTTGGCGACTGCTGTTCTATACAATTTATTTACTGTCTCTTTAACATTTGAAGTGTATGTTAATAAATACATCTCACTACTTTATTATTTTTTATTTTTTTTGGATGCCAGATTATGTTTTCAGATAAGTTACTTATCCCTTCTGAGATTTGCACTGTCCAATGCAGAAGTATGTTGTGGTCTTTGAAATGGTTTGGAATAGCAAGAGACAAAGAGTTTGCTGTCTTTTGATCAATTTATGCTTTTTGATCAGGTGAACCACAGGTATCTTTGCTCAGTGGCCCAACATTAAAGGCTTGCCTGAAATGGAAGTTAAGAAGCAGCGATCATAACCTGTCCTCCACCTTTTAGCTGGCGGATTGAAATCATCCCGATCCAACCTGATCAGGCTAATTGAAAGCCCCACTAGCGGCTGATTGACCGCCTGTGAGCAGGGGGTGGCATTGCCCAAGCATTTTACTAGAAATGCTTGTGCAATGATAAATACGCTGTCGGCATTTAGCGACGTCGAGCGGACATAATTCACTATAGTGAGACATATTTTAAGAAGAACATAAATTAAATAAAGTGCTCATCATCTAATTTATGTGCTCCTCATAAACAACTTAACATTCATCACTTACTACTTACTACTTGGGTAAGAAGACAACATTGATACTAATTTCTATCTCTTCATGATCCAGAATTAAATTTGGATAAGGGATTATGAAAGGAAAGAAGTCATATTGAAGGAAAGGGGACTATTTCAATTTGGCCCCAATGCTTGCAAATTTTGTAACTGAAAACTTAAGAAATAGAACATGTGGAAATCCACTACAATAACAGATACAAATGACATTTTCCAGGGGAACAGAGTGGATTTAACAAAAGGAATATCATTGTGTTCTATGGGGGAAGTACACAATTGGATTTTGCACTATACAGAGTAATCTAGAGGCACCTTACTGATTCTTAAGTGATACAACTCTAGTTAGAACACAAATCTGAAACTCTACAGAAGAGTGTATCAGCTCTTCTTATTGGTTATAAATAGTCAGTATAAATGTTAATAGAGCCACACTGGAAACAATTGTGATTACAGGAATGGAATAGGTTAGGGATGCTGAAAATTTAAATTATGTTCTAAGAAAACACTTTGGGGCCGATTTATCAAATGTCTGTCCGACATGATCCGCTCAGCTGAATGCCGACAGCATACGCTGTGGGCATTTAACATTCTGGTGAACTGCTTGTGCAATGCCACCCCCTGCAGATTTGCAGCCAATCGGCCACTAGCAGGGGGTGTCAATCAACCCAATCATATGAGATCGGGCGGATTGATGTCCGCAGCCTCAGAGGTAGTGGACCAGTTAAGGAGCAGCGGTCTTAAGACAGCTGATTCACAACTACTGTTTCCGGTGAAGGGACATTCGGCCCTTGATAAATCGGCCCCTTTATTTCTTCTAAGTCTTTTTTTAAATAAATGAAGCTCTCAAAGCACATATTTTAGGGATGTGGTCAAGTATATTTAGTCAGTGTGGTATTGATCGTCTGGGGTTGTCATGTTCCTTGTTCAGAGGGGAATTGCCTGCTATTTCGGGTCTGGACTGAATCTCATAATAGAACAAGCTACTGAGCTGCTGTTTGTTCCTGGTAGAGCACTTCTCTCTTTGTATGAATTCTGCTCTTAATATCTTAGTATCAGCACACACTTAAGTACCTTTCTTATGCCAATGAGACTTTTTTCTAAATGACGAGTAGCTCATGTGTACGGCAAGCAGTGTTCTCCTCTAATTACTGCATATATATATATATATATATATATATATATATATATATATATATATATGCAATATTCTAGGAGGGAAAAATTGTCCCATTAATTGATAAAAAAAAGAAAAAGTGGAAAGAGGGGCTGATTACTAATAGGAGTCACTGACATTTCTATACTTTTGTAATATTCAAATATAGATCCTAAAAGAGGGTGTTTGGAACAACTTTAGATTGGATGATTTTTATGGACAACTTTAGATTGCATGGGCATTAAGGGGGGGGGCACAACAATTTTGCTCTTAAAAATAAAAAGAGAGAAGCACTCAACCTGGGAACGAACAATAGCATAATAGCTTGTTCTATGACCAGTTACCACCCTAGGAGTAGTCTCTTTTTGCTCAGCATGCACCTTTCACAGAGAAGAACTTTCCTGTAGTATATCGGTCTGGTCCTGACTAAACAGTGCAGTCCAGTCACGAAATACCAGGCAATCCCTCTCTGAACGAGAAAAACAGCAAAAACCCAGACGTACGTTTGGCCTAGTGTGGGCCTTGTCAGTGAGGTGCAACCATATCCCACTAGGCACGCTAAGCAACGGGTCCACATCTGGCTTCCTGCAATACCCTTTGGGAGGCTTCTCTCAGGAAATGTCTCCTCTGTGAAAAGCACAACTGGGCTAAAAGAGGCTACTCCTGGATTGTATGTCACCACAGAACAAGCTACTGAGCTGTTGTTAGCCTGGTAGGATGCTTCTCTCTTTGTATGCATTTATATTAAGGGTGATGGGGGAATCCAGACCCGGACTCCTTGCCTAGTGTGCTCAAGCTGCACCTCACTGACAAGGCCCACAGAAGGCCGAAATGATCGTCTGGGGTTGTCATGTTCCTTGTCTGCTATATTGGGGCTAGACTGGTAACTCATCATAGAACAAGCTACTGAGCTGCTGTTTGTTCCTGCTAGAGCACTTCTCTCTTTGTGTGAATTCTGCTCTTAATACAGGGGCGTATTATGGCCTAGGCCAACAAGGCCGGTGCCTAGGGCAGCAGATTTGGGAGGGGCAGCACATCTTCTCTATCCTCTCTCTAAAAGCCAGCACACAGTACAGTGAGTGATAAAGTGCAAGCTGAAAGTGCAAGACAAGGCACGTGCGCTGATTAAGGTCACTCTTCACAGGCAGTGCTCTTTTAAACCGTTGCTTCATTTAGAGCCGCCAGCATTTTTGCAGTGGAAGAGTTCTTGGTGAGAAACTTTCCCGGGGATATGCTTATAAGGTGAGGCTGGAGGAGTGGACCTTGTACTGATATGCTGCCTCCCCTTGTCAGCTGTGATGGGTCTGCGAGCGCAGTGCTTATTGCAAGTCTTAGTATCTAATAGACTGGATGCGTCTGTGCACTGCTTAGATCAGCTTATGATGTTTAATCTTACACTCTCAGCGCTAATGTATGTTAGCTACTAATAGCTCGCTCTCTCTGCATTCATGAACCACGGAGTAAATAGTAAACGGACACTTAAAATGTTTCCGGCTAGATTACGAGTTTTTGTCGGTAATGGTGTGCTAACGAGCCTTTTTTTCCTCACTGCTCACTTAAGACAGCGCTGGTATTACGAGTTTTCTGCAAGCCGGCGTTAGCCGCAGAAAAGTGAGCAAAATTTAGCTCCACATCTCACCTCAATACCAGCGCTGCTTACGGTAGCGGTGAGCTGGCTAAACGTGCTCTCCCCATAGGAAACAATGGGGCTGAGATGGCTGAAAAAAAACCTAACACCTGCAAAAAAGCAGCGTTCAGCCCCATTGTTTCCTATGGGAAAATACATTTTACGTCTAACACCCTAACATGAACCCAGAGTCTAAACACCCCTAATCTTACACTTATTAACCCCTTATCTGCCGCCCCGACATCGTCGCCACCTGCATTATATTATTGACCCCTAATCTGCCACTTCGGACACCGCCGCTACTATATTATACTTCTGAACCCCTAATCTGTTGTCCCCAACATCGCCGAGCCCTACATTATAGTTATTAACCCCTAATCTGCCACCCCTGACATCGCCGAGACCTATATTATCTTATTAACCCCTAATCTGCTGCTACGGACACCGCCGCCACCTACATTATAGGATGAAGACTTTGGACCCTCTTCTGGACGGACCGGTGATACTCGGCTGGGTGAATACAAGGTAGGGAGATCTTCAGGGGGGTAGTGTTAGTTTTATTTAAGGGGGGTTTGGGTGGGTTAGATTAGGGGTATGTGGGTGGTGGGTTGTAATGTTGGGGGGTATTGTATGTTTTTTTTACAGGCAAAAGAGCTGATTTCTTTGGGACATGCCCCGCAAAAAGCCCTTTAAAGGGCTGGTAAGGTAATAGAGCTGTTAACTTTTTATTTTTGAATAGGGTAGGGCATTTTTTTATTTTGGGGGCTTTGTTATTTTTTTAGGGGGCTTAGAGTAGGTGTAATTAGTTTAAAATTCTTGTAATCTTTTTTTATTTTTTGTAATTTAGTGGGGTTTTTTTTGTAATTTAGTTTAGTTGATTTAATTGTAGGTAATTGTAGGTAGTTTAGTTAATTAATTTATTGATAGTGTAGTGTTAGGTTTAATTGTAACTTAGGTTAGGATTTATTTTACAGGTAATTTTGTAATTATTTTAACTAGGTAGCTATTAAATAGTAAATAACTATTTAATAGCTATTGTACCTAGTTAAAATAAATACAAAGTTGCCTGTAAAATAATTATAAATGCTAAAATAGCTACAATATAATTATTTGTTATATTGTAGCTATATTAGGGTTTATTTTACAGTTAAGTATTTAGCTTTAAATAGGATTAATTTATTTAATAAGATTTAATTTATTTCGTTAGATAAAAATTATATTTAATTTATGGGGGTGTTAGGGTTAGACTTAGCTTTAGGGGTTAATACATTTATTATAGTAGCGGCGAGGTCCGGTCGGCACATTAGGGGTTAATACTTGAAGTATGGTGGCGGCGATGTTAGGGGGAGCAGATTAGGGGTTAATACTATTTATTATAGGGTTTTCAAGGCGGGAGTGAGGCGGTTTAGGGGTTAATACATTTATCATAGTGGCGGCAAGGTCCGGTCGGCAGATTAGGGGTTAATAAGTGTAGGTAAGGTAGCGGCGACGTTGAGGGGGCAGATTAGGGGTTATTAAATATTATGTAGGTGTCGGCGATATTAGGGGCAGCAGATTAGGGGTTCATAGGGATAATGTAGGTGGCAGCGGTGTGCGGTCAGCAGATTAGGGGTTAAAAAAAATATTGTGGCGGGGATGTGCGGGGACCTTCGTTTAGGGGTACATAGGTAGTTTATGGGTGTTAGTGTACTTTAGAGCACAGTAGTTAAGAGCTTTATAAACCGGCGTTAGCCCATAAAGCTCTTAACTCCTGACTTTTTTCTGCGGCTGGAGTTTTGTCGTTAGAGTTCTAACGCTCACTTCAGCCAAGACTCTAAATACCGGCGTTAGGAAGATCCCATTGAAAAGATAGGATACGCAATTGGCGTAAGAGGATCTGCGGTATGGAAAAGTCTCGGCTGGAAAGTGAGCGTTAGACCCTTTCCTAACTGAATCTAAATACCAGAGGGCGTTAAAAACATCGTTAGGAACCCTTAACGCTGCTTTTGACGGCTAACGCAGAACTCTAAATCTAGGCGTTAGGATTTATTTTTATTTTACAGGCAAATTTGTATTTATTTTAACTAGGTACAATAGTTATTAAATAGTTATTAACTATTTAATAACTACCTAGCTAAAATAAATACAAAAGTACCTGTAAAATAAACCGTAACCTTAGTTACAATTACACCTAACACTACACTATCATTAAATAAATTACCTAAACTAACTACAATTAAATACAATTAAATTAAATAAATTAAAGTACGAAAAACAACAAATACTAAATTACAGAAAATGAAAAAAAAATTTTTTTAAACTAATTACACCTAATCTAATCCCCTTAATAAAAAAAAGCCCCCTAAAAAAATAAAATTCCCTACCCTTAAAAGGGCCTTTTGTGAACATTGTCCCAAAGTAATCATCTCTTTTACCTGTAAAAAAAATACAAACCCCCCCGAACATTAAAACCCATCACCCACACAACCAACCCTACTCTAAAACCCACCCAATCCCCCCTTAATAAAACCTAACACTAACCCCTTGAATATCACCCTACCTTGAGACGTCTTTAACCAGCCGGGTCGAAGTCCTCCAAGAAGCCGGGCACAAGTGATCCTCTAGATGGCCAGAAGTCTTCATCCAATCTAGGCAGAAGAGGTCCTCCAGAGGGGCAGAAGTCTTCATCCAGGCGGCATCTTCTATCTTCATCCTTCCAGCACGGAGTGGTTCCCTCTTCAATCTAGCCGACGCGGAGCATCCTCTTCCAACAAAGTCCACCCAACGAATGAAGGTTCCTTTAAATGACATCATTCAAGATGGTGTCCCTTGAATTCCGATTGGCTGATAGGATTCTATCAGCCAATCGGAATTAAGGTAGGAAAAATCCTATTGGCTGATGCAATTAGCCAATAGATTTGAAGTTCAATCCTATTGGCTGATCCAATCAGCCAATAGGATTGAGCTCACAATCTATTGGCTGTTCCAATCAGCCAATAGAATGCAAGCTCAATTCTATTGGCTTATTGCATCAGCCAATAGGATTTTTCCTACCTTAATTCCGATTGGCTGAAGACTTCTGTCCCTCTAGAGGACCTCTTCTGCCTGGATCGGATGAAGACTTCTGGCCGTCTGGAGGATCACTTGTGCCTGGCTTCTTGGAGGACTTCAGCCCGGCTGGGCGAAGACGTCTCAAGGTAGGGTGATCTTCAAGGGGTTAGTGTTAGGGGATTGGGTGAGTTTTAGAGTAGGGTTGGGTGTGTGGGTGGTGGGTTTTAATGTTGGGGGGGTATTGTATTTTTTTTACAGGTAAAAGAGCTGATTACTTTGGGGCAATGCCCCGCAAAAAGCCCTTTTAAGGGCTATTTGTAATTTAGTATAGGGTAGGGAATTTTAGTTTTTTGGGGTGCTTTTTTATTTTATTAGGGGAATTAGATTAGGTGTAATTAGTTTACAAATGTGTAATTCTTTTTTTATTTTCTGTAATTTAGAGTTTTTTTTCATAATTTAGTTTATTTTATTTAATTGTATTTAATTGTAGTTAGTTTAGGGAATTAATTTAATTATAGTGTAGTGTTAGGTGTAATTGTAACTTAGGTTAGGGTTATTTTACAGGTAAATTTGTACTTATTTTAGCTAGGTAGTTATTAAATAGTTAATAACTATTTAATAACTATTGTACCTAGTTAAAATAAATACAAAGTTGCCTGTAAAATAAAAATAAACCCTGAGATAGCTACAATGTAACTGTTAGTTATATTGTAGCTATCTTATGGTTTATTTTATAGGTAAGTATTTAGTTTTAAATAGGAATAATTTAGGTAATAATAGTAATATTATTTTGTTTTATTTAAATTATATTTAAGTTAGGGGGTGTTAGGGTTAGAGACTTAGGTTTAGGGGTTAATACATTTAATATAGTAGCGGCGACGTTGTGGGCGGCAGATTAGGGGTTAATAAATGTAGTTAGGTGTCAACGATGTTAGGGACGGCAAATTAGGGGTTAATAAAATTTAACTAGTGTTTGCGAGGCGGGAGTGCGGCGGTTTAGAGGTTAACACATTTATTTAAGTGGCGGCGATGTCTGGTCGGCAGATTAGGGGTTAAACTTTATTTAAGTGTTTGCGATGTGGGGGGGGGCTCGGTTTAGGGGTTAATAGTTAGTGATGTCGCAAACCTAAAAATTTGGATTCGCGAACTGCAAACTCCTGCTACAGTTCGCGAACCAGCGAACCGGGCGAACCCCCATTGACTTCAATGGGCAGGCGAATTTTAATACCCACAGGGACTCTTTCTGGCCACAATAGTGATGGAAAAGTTGTTTCAAGGGGAATAACACCTGGACTGTGGTGTGCCGGAGGAGGATCCATGGCAAAACTCCCACGGAAAATTACATAGTTGATGCAGAGTCTGGTTTTAATCCATAAAGGACATAAATCACCTAGCATTCCTAAATTGTTTGGAATAACGTGCTTTAAAACATCAGGTATGATGTTGTATCGATCAGGTAGTATAAGGGTTATGCCCACTTCCCAGTGACAGACCAAACTCCCGCAGCGGGTACAACATCATCATCATTACACCGTACGTCCATGTGTGTAATGCTGCCTGACTGAGACATATCCCTGTTATCTACATACTCTGGCAATAATGGTTGCACATCACTCATTTCTTCCAACTGATGTGTAAATAACACCTCTGACAGATCAAGTGAAGCGGCTGTGGTGCTAGTGTTAATGGTGGTGGCAGGCGGGCGAGTGGTAACTTAAGAGGTGCTGCCCAAAGATAAGCTGGAGGAGGATGGTGCGTCAAGGTTTGGAGCGGAAGCTATAGAAGATTGGGTGTCCTGTGTTAAAAAGTCAACTATGTCCTCAGAACTTTTCGAGCTCATGGTACATGGCCTCTGAACACTGGGCATTATTCTAGGGCCAAAGGGAATCACAGCACCACGACCACAACGGCACCTGCGGGGTGGGCTGCCTCTGCCTGTCATTTTTTTTTAAATGTACACTTACACTACTATTAAACAAGATATGAGTGGTGCCACTGGGCAAATGGGCACAGTATACGCTGTGAGCCTGACATAAAAAAGCAGACTGATGTTTCACAGTCCAAAAAGTTTTTATTTTTTTAAATGTACACTTACACTACTATTAAACAAGATATGAGTGGTGGCACTGGGCAAGTGGGCACAGTATACGCCTTGAGCCTGACACAAAAAAGCAGACTGATGTTTCACAGTCTAAAAACTTTTTTTTTAAATGTACACTTACATTACTATTAAACAAGATATGAGTGGTGGCACTGGGCAAGTGGGCACAGTATACGCTGTGAGCCTGGCACAAAAAAGCAGACTGATGTTTCACAGTCCAAAAATTTTTTTTTTTTTTTAAATGTACACTTACACTACTATTAAACAAGATTTGAGTGGTGGCACTGGGCAAGTGGGCACAGTATACGCTGTGAGCCTGACACAAAAAAGCAGACTGATGTTTCACAGTCCAAAAAGTTTTTTTGTTTTTTTTAAATGTACACTTACACTACTATTAAACAAGATATGAGCGGTGGCATTGGGCAAGTGGGCACAGTATACGCTGTGAGCCTGACACAAAAAAGCAGACTGATGTTTCACAGTCCAAAAAGCTTTTTTGTTTTTTTTTTAATGTACACTTACACTACTATTAAACAAGATATGAGTAGTGCCACTGGGCAAGTGGGCACAGTATACTCTGTGAGCCTGACACAAAAAAGCAGACTGATGTTTCACAGTCCAAAAAGGTTTTTTTTTTTAAATATACACTTACACTACTATTAAACAAGATCTGAGTGGTGGCACTGGGCAAGTGGGCACAGTATACGCTGTGATCCTGGCACATGCTGGCAGGCAGGCAGGCAACTGCAATTAGATTACACTGGCAGAGTGATGTTTCACAGTCAAAAAAGTTTTTTTTTTAAATTTACACTACTGTTATACCAGATATGAGGGTTGGCACTGGGCAAGTGGGCCTTGCACACACGCTGGCAGGCAGGCAACTGCAATTAGATTACACAAGCAGACTGATGTTTCACAGTCAAAAAGTTTTTTTTTTAAATTTACACTACTGTTATACCAGATATGAGTGGTGGCACTGGGCAAGTGGGCCTGGCACACAAGCTGGCAGGCAGGCAACTGCAATTAGATTACACAATCAGACTGATATTTCACAGTCAAAAAGTTTTTTTTTTAAATTACACTACTGTTACACCAGATATGAGTGGTGGGACTGGGCAAGTGGGCCTGGCACACACCCTGGCAGACAGGCAACTGCAATTAGATTACACAAGCAGACTGATGTTTCACAGTCAAAAAGTTTTTTTTTAAATTTACACTACTGTTACACCAGATATGAGTGGTGGCACTGGGCAAGTGGGCACAGTGTACGCTGTGAGTCTGGCACACACGCTGGCAGGCAGGCAACTGCAATTAGATTACACTAGCAGACTGATGTTTCACAGTCAAAAAGTTTTTTTTTTAAATTTACACTACTGTTACACCAGATATGAGTGGTGGCACTGGGCAAGTGGGCCTGCACACACGCTGGCAGGCAGGCAACTGCAATTAGATTACACTAGCAGACTGATGTTTCACAGTCAAAAAAGTTTGTTTTTTTAAATTTACACTACTGTTACACCAGATATGAGTGGTGGCACTGGGCAAGTGGGCCTGGCACAAATGCTGGCAGGCAGGCAACTGCAATTAGATTACACTAGCAGACTGATGTTTCACAGTCAAAAAAGTTTTTTTTTTTTAAATGTACACTTACACTACTATTAAACAAGATATGAGCGGTGGCACTGGTTAAGTGGGCACAGTATACGCTGTGAGCCTGACACAAAAAAGCAGACTGATGTTTCACAGTCCAAAAAGTTTTTTTTTTTTCATAATGTACACTTACACTACTATTAAAGAAGATCTGAGTGGTGGCACTGGGCAAGTGGGCACAGTATACGCTGTGAGCCTGGCACACACGCTGGCAGGCAGGCAACTGCAATTAGATTACAAAAGCAAACTGATGTTTCACAGTCAAAAAAGGTTTTTTTTTAATTTACACTAGTGTTACACCAGATATGAGTGGTGGCACTGGGCAAGTGGGCACAGTATACGCTGTGATCCTGGCACACGCTGGCAGGCCGGCAACTGCAATTAGATTACACTAGGAGACTGATGTTTCACAGTCCAAAAAGGTTTTTTTTTTTTTAAATATACACTTACACTACTATTAAACAAGATCTGAGTGGTGGCACTGGGCAAGTGGGCACAGTATACGCTGTGATCCTGGCACACGCTGGCAGGCAGGCAACTGCAATTAGATTACACTAGCAGACTGATGTTTCATAGTCAATTTTTTTTTTTTAAATTTACACTACTGTTATACCAGATATGAGGGTTGGCACTGGGCAAGTGGGACTTGCACACACGCTGGCAGGCAGGCAACTGCAATTAGATTACACAAGCAGACTGATGTTTCACAGTCAAAAAGTTGTTTTTTTTAAATTTACACTACTGTTATACCAGATATGAGTGGTGGCACTGGGCAAGTGGGCCTGGCACACATGCTGGCAGGCAGGCAACTGCAATTAGATTACACTAGCAGACTGATGTTTCACAGTCAAAAAAGTTTTTTTTTTAAATTTACACTACTGTTACACCAGATATGAGTGGTGGCACTGGGCAAGTGGGCCTGGCACACATGCTGGCAGGCAAACAACAACAATTAGATTACACAAGCAGACTGATGTTTCACAGTCAAAAAGTTTTTTTTTTTAAATTTACACTACTGTTACACCAGATATGTGTGGTGGCACTGGGCAAGTGGGCACAGTATACGCTGTGAGCCTGGCAGACACGCTAGCAGGCAGGCAACTGCAATTAGATTACACTAGCAGACTGATTTTTCACAGTGAAAAAAGATTTTTTTTTTAAATTTACACTACTGTTACACCAGATATGAGTGGTGGCACTGGGCAAGTGGGCACAGTATATGCTGTGAGCCTGGCACACACGCTTGCAGGAAGGCAACTGCAATTAGATTACACAAGCAAACTGATGTTTCACAGTCAAAAAAGTTTTTTTTTTAATTTACACTAGTGTTACACCAGATATGAGTGGTGGCACTGGGCAAGTGGGCACAGTATACGCTGTGATTCTGGCACACGCTGGCAGGCAGGCAACTGCAATTAGATTACACTAGCAGACTGATGTTTCACAGTCAAAAATTTTTTTTTTTTTAAATTTACACTACTGTTACACCAGATATGAGGGTTGCCACTGGGCAAGTGGGCCTTGCACACACGCTGGCAGGCAGGCAACAGCAATTAGATTACACAAGCAGACTGATGTTTCACAGTCAAAAAGTTTTTTTTTTTAAATTTACACTACTGTTACACCAGATATGAGTGGTGGCACTGGGCAAGTGGGCCTGGCACAGATGCTGGCAGGCAGGCAACTGCAATTAGATTACACAAGCAGACTGATGTTTCACAGTCAAAAAGTTTTTTTTTTAAAATTTACACTACTGTTACACCAGATATGAGTGGTGGCACTGGGCAAGTGGGCACAGTATACGCTGTGAGCCTGGCACACACGCTGGCAGGCAGGCAACTGCAATTAGATTACACTAGCAGACTGATGTTTCACAGTGAAAAAAGATTTTTTTTTTAAATTTACACTACTGTTTCACCAGATATGAGTGGTGGCACTGGGCAAGTGGGCACAGTATACGCTGTGAGCCTGACAGAAGAAAAGCAGACTGATATTTCACAGTCCAAAACGTTTTTTTTTTAAATGTACACTTACACTACTATTAAACAAGATATGAGTGGTGGCACTGGGCAAGTGGACTCAGTATAAGCTGTGAGCCTGACACAAAAAAGCAGACTTATGTTTCACAGTCCAAAAAGTTTTTTTTTTTTTTAAATGTACACTTACACTACTATAAAACAAGATCTGAGTGGTGGCACTGGGCAAGTGGGCACAGTATATGCTGTGAGCCTGACACAAAAAAGCAGACTGATGTTTCACAGTCCAAAAAGTTTTTTTTTTTTTAAATGTACACTTACACTACTATTAAACAAGATATGAGTAGTGCCACTGGGCAAGTGGGCACTGTATACTCTGTGAGCCTGACACAAAAAAGCAGACTGATGTTTCACAGTCCAAAAAGTTTTTTTTTTTTTTAAATGTACACTTACACTACTATTAAACAAGATCTGAGTGGTGGCACTGGGCAAGTGGGCACAGTATACGCTGTGAGCCTGGCACACACGCTGGCAGGCAGGCAACTGCAATTAGATTACACTAGCAGACTGATGTTTCACAGTGAAAAAAGATTTTTTTTTTAAATTTACACTACTGTTACACCAGATATGAGTGGTGGCACTGGGCAAGTGGGCACAGTATACGCTGTGATCCTGGCACACGCTGGCAGGCAGGCAACTGCAATTAGATTACACAAGCAGACACTACTATTAAACAAGATATGAGTGGTGGCACTGGGCAAGTGGGCACAGTATACACTGTGAGCCTGACACAAAAAAAGCAGACTGATGTTTCACAGTCAAATTTTTTTTTTTTTTTTAAATGTACACTTACACTACTATTAAACAAGATATGAGTGGTGGCACTGGGCAAGTGGGCACAGTATACGCTGTGAGCCTGACACAAAAAAGCAGACTGATGTTTCACAGTCCAAAAAGTTGTTTTTTTTTTAAAGTACACTTACACTACTATTAAACAAGATCTGAGTGGTGGCACTGGGCAAGTGGGCACAGTATAAGCTGTGAGCCTTGCACACACGCTGGCAGGCAGGCAACTGCAATTAGATTACACAAGCAGACTGATGTTTCACAGTCAAAAAGTTTTTTTTTTTAAATTTACACTACTGTTACACCAGATATGAGTGGTGGCACTGGGCAAGTGGGCCTGGCACAGATGCTGGCAGGCAGGCAACTGCAATTAGATTACACAAGCAGACTGATGTTTCACAGTCAAAAAGTTTTTTTTTTAAATTTACACTACTGTTACACCAGATATGAGGGTTGCCACTGGGCAAGTGGGCCTTGCACACACGCTGGCAGGCAGGCAACAGCAATTAGATTACACAAGCAGACTGATGTTTCACAGTCAAAAAATTTTTTTTTTTAAATTTACACTACTGTTACACCAGATATGAGTGGTGGCACTGGGCAAGTGGGCCTGGCACAGATGCTGGCAGGCAGGCAACTGCAATTAGATTACACAAGCAGACTGATGTTTCACAGTCAAAAAGTTTTTTTTTTAAAATTTACACTACTGTTACACCAGATATGAGTGGTGGCACTGGGCAAGTGGGCACAGTATACGCTGTGAGCCTGGCACACACGCTGGCAGGCAGGCAACTGCAATTAGATTACACTAGCAGACTGATGTTTCACAGTGAAAAAAGATTTTTTTTTTAAATTTACACTACTGTTACACCAGATATGAGTGGTGGCACTGGGCAAGTGGGCACAGTATACGCTGTGAGCCTGACAGAAGAAAAGCAGACTGATATTTCACAGTCCAAAAAGTTTTTTTTTTAAATGTACACTTACACTACTATTAAACAAGATATGAGTGGTGGCACTGGGCAAGTGGACTCAGTATAAGCTGTGAGCCTGACACAAAAAAGCAGACTTATGTTTCACAGTCCAAAAAGTTTTTTTTTTTTTAAATGTACACTTACACTACTATAAAACAAGATCTGAGTGGTGGCACTGGGCAAGTGGGCACAGTATATGCTGTGAGCCTGACACAAAAAAGCAGACTGATGTTTCACAGTCCAAAAAGTTTTTTTTTTTTTTAAATGTACACTTACACTACTATTAAACAAGATATGAGTAGTGCCACTGGGCAAGTGGGCACTGTATACTCTGTGAGCCTGACACAAAAAAGCAGACTGATGTTTCACAGTCCAAAAAGTTTTTTTTTTTTTAAATGTACACTTACACTACTATTAAACAAGATCTGAGTGGTGGCACTGGGCAAGTGGGCACAGTATACGCTGTGAGCCTGGCACACACGCTGGCAGGCAGGCAACTGCAATTAGATTACACTAGCAGACTGATGTTTCACAGTGAAAAAAGATTTTTTTTTTAAATTTACACTACTGTTACACCAGATATGAGTGGTGGCACTGGGCAAGTGGGCACAGTATACGCTGTGATCCTGGCACACGCTGGCAGGCAGGCAACTGCAATTAGATTACACAAGCAGACACTACTATTAAACAAGATATGAGTGGTGGCACTGGGCAAGTGGGCACAGTATACACTGTGAGCCTGACACAAAAAAAGCAGACTGATGTTTCACAGTCAAATTTGTTTTTTTTTTTTTTAAATGTACACTTACACTACTATTAAACAAGATATGAGTGGTGGCACTGGGCAAGTGGGCACAGTATACGCTGTGAGCCTGACACAAAAAAGCAGACTGATGTTTCACAGTCCAAAAAGTTTTTTTTTTTTTAAAGTACACTTACACTACTATTAAACAAGATCTGAGTGGTGGCACTGGGCAAGTGGGCACAGTATAAGCTGTGAGCCTTGCACACACGCTGGCAGGCAGGCAACTGCAATTAGATTACACTAGCAGACTGATGTTTCACAGTGAAAAAATATTTTTTTTTAAATTTACACTACTGTTACACCAGATATGAGTGGTGGCACTGGGCAAGTGGGCACAGTATACGCTGTGATCCTGGCACATGCTGGCAGGCAGGCAACTGCAATTAGATTACACAAGCAGACTGATGTTTCACAGTCAAAAAGTTTTTTTTTTTTAAATTTACACTACTGTTACACCAGATATGAGGGTTGCCACTGGGCAAGTGGGCCTTGCACACACGCTGGCAGGCAGGCAACAGCAATTAGATTACACAAGCAGACTGATGTTTCACAGTCAAAAAGTTTTTTTTTTTAAATTTACACTACTGTTACACCAGATATGAGTGGTGGCACTGGGCAAGTGGGCCTGGCACAGATGCTGGCAGGCAGGCAACTGCAATTAGATTACACAAGCAGACTGATGTTTCACAGTCAAAAAGTTTTTTTTTTAAAATTTACACTACTGTTACACCAGATATGAGTGGTGGCACTGGGCAAGTGGGCACAGTATACGCTGTGAGCCTGGCACACATGCTGGCAGGCAGGCAACTGCAATTAGATTACACTAGCAGACTGATGTTTCACAGTGAAAAAAGATTTTTTTTTTAAATTTACACTACTGTTACACCAGATATGAGTGGTGGCACTGGGCAAGTGGGCACAGTATACGCTGTGAGCCTGACAGAAGAAAAGCAGACTGATATTTCACAGTCCAAAACGTTTTTTTTTTAAATGTACACTTACACTACTATTAAACAAGATATGAGTGGTGGCACTGGGCAAGTGGACTCAGTATAAGCTGTGAGCCTGACACAAAAAAGCAGACTTATGTTTCACAGTCCAAAAAGTTTTTTTTTTTTTTAAATGTACACTTACACTACTATAAAACAAGATCTGAGTGGTGGCACTGGGCAAGTGGGCACAGTATATGCTGTGAGCCTGACACAAAAAAGCAGACTGATGTTTCACAGTCCAAAAAGTTTTTTTTTTTTTAAATGTACACTTACACTACTATTAAACAAGATATGAGTAGTGCCACTGGGCAAGTGGGCACTGTATACTCTGTGAGCCTGACACAAAAAAGCAGACTGATGTTTCACAGTCCAAAAAGTTTTTTTTTTTTTTAAATGTACACTTACACTACTATTAAACAAGATCTGAGTGGTGGCACTGGGCAAGTGGGCACAGTATACGCTGTGAGCCTGGCACACACGCTGGCAGGCAGGCAACTGCAATTAGATTACACTAGCAGACTGATGTTTCACAGTGAAAAAAGATTTTTTTTTTAAATTTACACTACTGTTACACCAGATATGAGTGGTGGCACTGGGCAAGTGGGCACAGTATACGCTGTGATCCTGGCACACGCTGGCAGGCAGGCAACTGCAATTAGATTACACAAGCAGACACTACTATTAAACAAGATATGAGTGGTGGCACTGGGCAAGTGGGCACAGTATACACTGTGAGCCTGACACAAAAAAAGCAGACTGATGTTTCACAGTCAAATTTTTTTTTTTTTTTAAATGTACACTTACACTACTATTAAACAAGATATGAGTGGTGGCACTGGGCAAGTGGGCACAGTATACGCTGTGAGCCTGACACAAAAAAGCAGACTGATGTTTCACAGTCCAAAAAGTTGTTTTTTTTTTAAAGTACACTTACACTACTATTAAACAAGATCTGAGTGGTGGCACTGGGCAAGTGGGCACAGTATAAGCTGTGAGCCTTGCACACACGCTGGCAGGCAGGCAACTGCAATTAGATTACACAAGCAGACTGATGTTTCACAGTCAAAAAGTTTTTTTTTTTAAATTTACACTACTGTTACACCAGATATGAGTGGTGGCACTGGGCAAGTGGGCCTGGCACAGATGCTGGCAGGCAGGCAACTGCAATTAGATTACACAAGCAGACTGATGTTTCACAGTCAAAAAGTTTTTTTTTTAAATTTACACTACTGTTACACCAGATATGAGGGTTGCCACTGGGCAAGTGGGCCTTGCACACACGCTGGCAGGCAGGCAACAGCAATTAGATTACACAAGCAGACTGATGTTTCACAGTCAAAAAGTTTTTTTTTTTTAATTTACACTACTGTTACACCAGATATGAGTGGTGGCACTGGGCAAGTGGGCCTGGCACAGATGCTGGCAGGCAGGCAACTGCAATTAGATTACACAAGCAGACTGATGTTTCACAGTCAAAAAGTTTTTTTTTTTAAATTTACACTACTGTTACACCAGATATGAGTGGTGGCACTGGGCAAGTGGGCACAGTATACGCTGTGAGCCTGGCACACACGCTGGCAGGCAGGCAACTGCAATTAGATTACACTAGCAGACTGATGTTTCACAGTGAAAAAAGATTTTTTTTTTAAATTTACACTACTGTTACACCAGATATGAGTGGTGGCACTGGGCAAGTGGGCACAGTATACGCTGTGAGCCTGACAGAAGAAAAGCAGACTGATATTTCACAGTCCAAAAAGTTTTTTTTTTAAATGTACACTTACACTACTATTAAACAAGATATGAGTGGTGGCACTGGGCAAGTGGACTCAGTATAAGCTGTGAGCCTGACACAAAAAAGCAGACTTATGTTTCACAGTCCAAAAAGTTTTTTTTTTTTTTAAATGTACACTTACACTACTATAAAACAAGATCTGAGTGGTGGCACTGGGCAAGTGGGCACAGTATATGCTGTGAGCCTGACACAAAAAAGCAGACTGATGTTTCACAGTCCAAAAAGTTTTTTTTTTTTTTAAATGTACACTTACACTACTATTAAACAAGATATGAGTAGTGCCACTGGGCAAGTGGGCACTGTATACTCTGTGAGCCTGACACAAAAAAGCAGACTGATGTTTCACAGTCCAAAAAGTTTTTTTTTTTTTAAATGTACACTTACACTACTATTAAACAAGATCTGAGTGGTGGCACTGGGCAAGTGGGCACAGTATACGCTGTGAGCCTGGCACACACGCTGGCAGGCAGGCAACTGCAATTAGATTACACTAGCAGACTGATGTTTCACAGTGAAAAAAGATTTTTTTTTTAAATTTACACTACTGTTACACCAGATATGAGTGGTGGCACTGGGCAAGTGGGCACAGTATACGCTGTGATCCTGGCACACGCTGGCAGGCAGGCAACTGCAATTAGATTACACAAGCAGACACTACTATTAAACAAGATATGAGTGGTGGCACTGGGCAAGTGGGCACAGTATACACTGTGAGCCTGACACAAAAAAAGCAGACTGATGTTTCACAGTCAAATTTTTTTTATTTTTTTTTAAATGTACACTTACACTACTATTAAACAAGATATGAGTGGTGGCACTGGGCAAGTGGGCACAGTATACGCTGTGAGCCTGACACAAAAAAGCAGACTGATGTTTCACAGTCCAAAAAGTTTTTTTTTTTTTAAAGTACACTTACACTACTATTAAACAAGATCTGAGTGGTGGCACTGGGCAAGTGGGCACAGTATAAGCTGTGAGCCTTGCACACACGCTGGCAGGCAGGCAACTGCAATTAGATTACACTAGCAGACTGATGTTTCACAGTGAAAAAATATTTTTTTTTAAATTTACACTACTGTTACACCAGATATGAGTGGTGGCACTGGGCAAGTGGGCACAGTATACGCTGTGATCCTGGCACATGCTGGCAGGCAGGCAACTGCAATTAGATTACACAAGCAGACTGATGTTTCACAGTCAAAAAGTTTTTTTTTTTTAATTTACACTACTGTTACACCAGATATGAGTGAGGCAACTGGGCAAGTGGGCACAGTATACGCTGTGATCCTGGCACACACGCTGGCAGGCAGGCAACTGCAATTAGATTACACAAGCAGACTGATGTTTCACTGTCAAAAAAGTTTTTTTTTTTAATTTACACTACTGTTACACCAGATATGGGTGGTGGCACTGGGCAAGTGGGCACAGTATACACTGTGAGCCTGGCACACACGCTGGCAGGCAGGCAACTGCAATTAGATTACACTAGCAGACTGATGTTTCATAGTCAAAAAGTTTTTTTTTTTAATTTACACTAGTGTTACACCAGATATGAGTGGTGGCACTGGGCAAGTGGGCACAGTATACGCTGTGATCCTGGCACACGCTGGCAGGCAGGCAACTGCAATTAGATTACACTAGCAGACTGATGTTTCACAGTCAAAAAAGTTTTTTTTTTTTTAATTTACACTAGTGTTACACCAGATATGAGTGTTGGCACTGGGCAAGTGGGCCTTGCACACACGCTGGCAGGCAGGCAACTGCAATTAGATTACACAAGCAGACTGATGTTTCACAGTAAAAAAAGTTTTTTTTTTAAAATTTACACTTCTGTTACACCAGATATGAGTGGTGGCACTGGGTAAGTGGGCCTGGCACACACGCTGGCAGGCATGCAACTGCAATAAGATTACACTAGCAGACTGATGTTTCACAGTCAAAAAAGTTTTTTTTTTTAAATGTACACTACTGTTACATCAGATATGAGTGGTGGCACTGGGCAAGTGGGCCTGGCACACATGCTGGCAGGCAGGCAACTGCAATTAGATTACACAAGCAGACTGATGTTTCACAGTCAAAAAAGTTTTTTTTTTTTTAATTTACACTTCTGTTACACCAGATATGAGTGGTGGCACTGGGCAAGTGGGCACAGTATACGCTTTGAGCCTGGCACACACACGCTGGCAGGCAGGCAACTGCAATTAGATTAAATAGCAGACTGATGTTTCACAGTCAATTTTTATTTTTTTTTAAATGTACACTTACACTACTATTAAAAGATATGAGCGGTGGCACTGGGCAAGTTGGCACAGTATACGCTGTGAGCCTGACACAAAAAAGCAGACTGATGTTTCACAGTCCAAAAAGTTTTTTTTTTTTAAATGTACACTTACACTAATATTAAACAAGATATGAGTGGTGGCACTGGGCAAGTGGGCACAGTATACGCTGTGAGCCTGGCACACACGCTTGCAGGCAACTGCAATTAGATTACACAAGCAGACTGATGTTTCACTGTCAAAAAAGTTTTTTTTTTAATTTACACTACTGTTACACCAGATATGATTGGTGGCACTGGGCAAGTGGGCACAGTATACACTGTGAGCCTGGCACACACGCTGGCAGGCAGGCAACTGCAATTAGATTACACTAGCAGACTGATGTTTCACAGTCAAAAAGGTTTTTTTTTTAAATTTACACTAGTGTTACACCAGATATGAGTGGTGGCAGTGGGCAAGTGGGCACAGTATACGCTGTGATCCTGGCACACGCTGGCAGGCAGGCAACTGCAATTAGATTACACTAGCAGACTGATGTTTCACAGTCAAAAAAGTTTTTTTTTTTTAATTTACACTACTGTTACACCAGATATGAGTGTTGGCACTGGGCAAGTGGGCCGTGCACACACGCTGGCAGGCAGGCAACTGCAATTAGATTACACAAGCAGACTGATGTTTCACAGTCAAAAAGTTTTTTTTTTTAAATTTACACTACTGCTATACCAGATATGAGTGGTGGCACTGGGTAAGTGGGCCTGGCACACACGCTGGCAGGCTGGCAACTGCAATTAGATTACACAAGCAGACTGATGTTTCACAGTCAAAAAGTTTTTTTTTTTTTAAATTTACACTTCTGTTACACCAGATATGAGTGGTGGCACTGGGTAAGTGGGCCTGGCACACAGGCTGGCAGGCAGGCAACTGCAATAAGATTACACTAGCAGACTGATGTTTTACAGTCAAAAAAGTTTTTTTTTTTTAAATTACACTACTGTTACACCAGATATGAGTGGTGGCACTGGGCAAGTGGGCACAGTATACGCTGTGATCCTGGCACATGCTGGCAGGCAGGCAACTGCAATTAGATTACACAAGCAGACTGATGTTTCACATTCAAAAAGTTTTTTTTTTTTAATTTACACTACTGTTACACCAGATATGAGTGAGGCAACTGGGCAAGTGGGCACAGTATACGCTGTGATCCTGGCACACACGCTGGCAGGCAGGCAACTGCAATTAGATTACACAAGCAGACTGATGTTTCACTGTCAAAAAAGTTTTTTTTTTAATTTACACTACTGTTACACCAGATATGGGTGGTGGCACTGGGCAAGTGGGCACAGTATACACTGTGAGCCTGGCACACACGCTGGCAGGCAGGCAACTGCAATTAGATTACACTAGCAGACTGATGTTTCATAGTCAAAAAGTTTTTTTTTTTTAATTTACACTAGTGTTACACCAGATATGAGTGGTGGCACTGGGCAAGTGGGCACAGTATACGCTGTGATCCTGGCACACGCTGGCAGGCAGGCAACTGCAATTAGATTACACTAGCAGACTGATGTTTCACAGTCAAAAAAGTTTTTTTTTTTTTAATTTACACTACTGTTACACCAGATATGAGTGTTGGCACTGGGCAAGTGGGCCTTGCACACTCGCTGGCAGGCAGGCAACTGCAATTAGATTACACAAGCATACTGATGTTTCACAGTAAAAAAATTTTTTTTTTAAATTTACACTACTGCTATACCAGATATGAGTGTTGGCACTGGGTAAGTGGGCCTGGCACACACGCTGGAAGGCAGGCAACTGCAATTAGATTACACAAGCAGACTGATGTTTCACAGTCAAAAAGTTGTTGTTTTTTTAAATTTACACTTCTGTTACACCAGATATGAGTGGTGGCACTGGGTAAGTGGGCCTGGCACACACGCTGGCAGGCATGTAACTGCAATAAGATTACACTAGCAGACTGATGTTTCACAGACAAAAAAGTTTTTTTTTTAAATGTACACTACTGTTACATCAGATATGAGTGGTGGCACTGGGCAAGTGGGCCTGGCACACATGCTGGCAGGCAGGCAACTGCAATTAGATTACACAAGCAGACTGATGTTTCACAGTCAAAAAAGTTTTTTTTTTTTTAATTTACACTTCTGTTACACCAGATATGAGTGGTGGCACTGGGCAAGTGGGCACAGTATACGCTGTGAGCCTGGCACACACGCTGGCAGGCAGGCAACTGCAATTAGATTAAATAGCAGACTGATGTTTCACAGTCAAATTTTTTTTTTTTTTTTAAATGTACACTTACACTACTATTAAACAAGATATGAGCGGTGGCACTGGGCAAGTTGGCACAGTATACGCTGTGAGCCTGACACAAAAAAGCAGACTGATGTTTCACAGTCCAAAAAGTTTTTTTTTTTTAAATGTACACTTACACTACTATTAAACAAGATATGAGTGGTGGCACTGGGCAAGTGGGCACAGTATACGCTGTGAGCCTGGCACACACGCTGGCAGGCAGGCAACTGCAATTAGATTACACAAGCAGACTGATGTTTCACTGTCAAAAAAGTTTTTTTTTTAATTTACACTACTGTTACACCAGATATGATTGGTGGCACTGGGCAAGTGGGCACAGTATACACTGTGAGCCTGGCACACACGCTGGCAGGCAGGCAACTGCAATTAGATTATACTAGCAGACTGATGTTTCACAGTCAAAAAGGTTTTTTTTTTAAATTTACACTAGTGTTACACCAGATATGAGTGGTGGCAGTGGGCAAGTGGGCACAGTATACGCTGTGATCCTGGCACACGCTGGCAGGCAGGCAACTGCAATTAGATTACACTAGCAGACTGATGTTTCACAGTCAAAAAAGTTTTTTTTTTTTAATTTACACTACTGTTACACCAGATATGAGTGTTGGCACTGGGCAAGTGGGCCGTGCACACACGCTGGCAGGCAGGCAACTGCAATTAGATTACACAAGCAGACTGATGTTTCACAGTCAAAAAGTTTTTGTTTTTTTTTAAATTTACACTACTTTTACACCAGATATGAGTGGTGGCACTGGGTAAGTGGGCCTGGCACACACGCTGGCAGGCAGGCAACTGCAATTAGATTACACAAGCAGACTGATGTTTCACAGTCAAAAAGTTTTTTTTTTTTTAAATTTACACTTCTGTTACACCAGATATGAGTAGTGGCACTGGGTAAGTGGGCCTGGCACACAGGCTGGCAGGCAGGCAACTGCAATAAGATTACACTAGCAGACTGATGTTTTACAGTCAAAAAAGTTTTTTTTTTTTTAATTTACACTACTGTTACACCAGATATGAGTGGTGGCACTGGGCAAGTGGGCACAGTATACGCTGTGAGCCTGGCACACACGCTGGCAGGCAGGCAACTGCAATTAGATTAAATAGCAGACATGTTTCACAGTTAAAATTTTTTTTTTTTTTTAAATGTACACTTACACTACTATTAAACAAGATATGAGTGGTGGCACTGGGCAAGTGGGCACAGTATACGCTGTGAGCCTGGCACACACGCTGGCAGGCAGGCAACTGCAATTAGATTAAATAGCAGACTGATGTTTCACAGTCAAAAATTTTTTTTTTTTTATAAATGTACACTTACACTACTATTAAACAAGATATGAGCGGTGGCACTGGGCAAGTTGGCACAGTATACGCTGTGAGCCTGACACAAAAAAGCAGACTGATGTTTCACAGTCAAAAAAGTTTTTTTTAATTTACACTACTGTTACACCAGATATGAGTGGTGGCACTGGGCAAGTGGGCAAAGTATACGCTGTGATCCTGGCACATGCTGGCATGCAGGCAACTGCAATTAGATTACACAAGCAGACTGATGTTTCACAGTCAAAAAGTTTTTTTTTTTAATTTACAGTACTGTTACACCAGATATGAGTGAGGCAACTGGGCAAGTGGGCACAGTATACGCTGTGATCCTGGCACACACGCTGGCAGGCAGGCAACTGCAATTAGATTACACAAGCAGACTGATGTTTCACTGTCAAAAAAGTTTTTTTTTTAATTTACACTACTGTTACACCAGATATGAGTGGTGGCACTGGGCAAGTGGGCACAGTATACACTGTGAGTCTGGCACACACGCTGGCAGGCAGGCAACTGCAATTAGATTACACTAGCAGACTGATGTTTCATAGTCAAAAAGTTTTTTTTTTTAAATTTACACTAGTGTTACACCAGATATGAGTGGTGGCACTGGGCAAGTGGGCACAGTATACGCTGTGATCCTGGCACACGCTGGCAGGCAGGCAACTGCAATTAGATTACACTAGCAGACTGATGTTTCACAGTCAAAAAAGTTTTTTTTTTTTAAATTTACACTACTGTTACACCAGATATGAGTGTTGGCACTGGGCAAGTGGGCCTTGCACACACGCTGGCAGGCAGGCAACTGCAATTAGATTACACAAGCAGACTGATGTTTCACAGTAAAAAAATTTTTTTTTTAAATTTACACTACTGCTATACCAGATATGAGTGTTGGCACTGGGTAAGTGGGCCTGGCACACACGCTGGCAGGCAGGCAACTGCAATTAGATTACACAAGCAGACTGATGTTTCACAGTCAAAAAGTTGTTGTTTTTTTAAATTTACACTTCTGTTACACCAGATATGAGTAGTGGCACTGGGTAAGTGGGCCTGGCACACATGCTGGCAGGCAGGCAACTGCAATAAGATTACACTAGCAGACTGATGTTTCACAGTCAAAAAAGTTTTTTTTTTTAAATGTACACTACTGTTACATCAGATATGAGTGGTGGCACTATATGAGTGGTGGCACTGGGCAAGTGGGCCTGGCACACATGCTGGCAGGCAGGCAACTGCAATTATATTACACAAGCAGACTGATGTTTCACAGTCAAAATTTTTTTTTTTTTTAATTTACACTTCTGTTACACCAGATATGAGTGGTGGCACTGGGCAAGTGGGCACAGTATACGCTGTGAGCCTGGCACACACGCTGGCAGGCAGGCAACTGCAATTAGATTAAATAGCAGACTGATGTTTCACAGTAAAAATTTTTTTTTTTTTTTTAAATGTACACTTACACTACTATTAAACAAGATATGAGCGGTGGCACTGGGCAAGTTGGCACAGTATACGCTGTGAGCCTGACACAAAAAAGCAGACTGATGTTTCACAGTCCAAAAAGTTTTTTTTTTTTAAATGTACACTTACACTACTATTAAACAAGATATGAGTGGTGGCACTGGGCAAGTGGGCACAGTATACGCTGTGAGCCTGGCACACACGCTGGCAGGCAGGCAACTGCAATTAGATTACACTAGCAGACTGATGTTTCACAGTCAAAAAGGTTTTTTTTTTAATTTACACTACTGTTACACCAGATATGATTGGTGGCACTGGGCAAGTGGGCACAGTATACACTGTGAGCCTGGCACACACGCTGGCAGGCAGGCAACTGCAATTAGATTACACTAGCAGACTGATGTTTCACAGTCAAAAAGGTTTTTTTTTTTAAATTTACACTAGTGTTACACCAGATATGAGTGGTGGCAGTGGGCAAGTGGGCACAGTATACGCTGTGATCCTGGCACACGCTGGCAGGCCGGCAACTGCAATTAGATTACACTAGCAGACTGATGTTTCATAGTCAATTTTTTTTTTAAATTTACACTACTGTTATACCAGATATGAGGGTTGGCACTGGGCAAGTGGGCCTTGCACACACGCTGGCAGGCAGGCAACTGCAATTAGATTACACAAGCAGACTGATGTTTCACAGTCCAAAAAGGTTTTTTTTTTTTAAATATACACTTACACTACTATTAAACAAGATCTGAGTGGTGGCACTGGGCAAGTGGGCACAGTATACGCTGTGATCCTGGCACACGCTGGCAGGCAGGCAACTGCAATTAGATTACACTAGCAGACTGATGTTTCATAGTCATTTTTTTTTTTTTAAATTTACACTACTGTTATACCAGATATGAGGGTTGGCACTGGGCAAGTGGGCCTTGCACACACGCTGGCAGGCAGGCAACTGCAATTAGATTACACAAGCAGACTGATGTTTCACAGTCAAAAAGTTTTTTTTTTTTAATTTACACTACTGTTATACCAGATATGAGTGGTGGCACTGGGCAAGTGGGCCTGGCACACATGCTGGCAGGCAGGCAACTGCAATTAGATTACACTAGCAGACTGATGTTTCACAGTCAAAAAAGTTTTTTTTTTTAAATTTACACTACTGTTACACCAGATATGAGTGGTGGCACTGGGCAAGTGGGCCTGGCACACATGCTGGCAGGCAGGCAACAGCAATTAGATTACACATGCAGACTGATGTTTCACAGTCAAAAAGTTTTTTTTTTTAATTTACACTACTGTTACACCAGATATGAGTGGTGGCACTGGGCAAGTGGGCACAGTATACGCTGTGAGCCTGGCAGACACGCTTGCAGGCAGGCAACTGCAATTAGATTACACAAGCAAACTGATGTTTCACAGTCAAAAAAGTTTTTTTTTAAATTTACACTAGTGTTACACCAGATATGAGTGGTGGCACTGGGCAAGTGGGCACAGTATACGCTGTGATTCTGGCACACGCTGGCAGGCAGGCAACTGCAATTAGATTACACTAGCAGACTGATGTTTCACAGTGAAAAAATATATTTTTTTTAAATTTACACTACTGTTACACCAGATATGAGTGGTGGCACTGGGCAAGTGGGCACAGTATACGCTGTGAGCCTGACAGAAGAAAAGCAGACTGATGTTTCACAGTCCAAAAAGTTTTTTTTTTTAAATGTACACTTACACTACTATTAAACAAGATATGAGTGGTGGCACTGGGCAAGTGGGCACAGTATAAGCTGTGAGCCTGACACAAAAAAGCAGACTGATGTTTCACAGTCCAAAAAGTTTTTTTTTTTTTTAAATGTACACTTACACTACTATTAAACAAGATCTGAGTGGTGGCACTGGGCAAGTGGGCACAGTATATGCTGTGAGCCTGACACAAAAAAAGCAGACTGATGTTTCACAGTCCAAAAAGTTTTTTTTTTTTAAATGTACACTTACACTACTATTAAACAAGATATGAGTAGTGCCACTGGGCAAGTGGGCACTGTATACTCTGTGAGCCTGACACAAAAAAGCAGACTGATGTTTCACAGTCCAAAAAGTTTTTTTTTTTAAATGTACACTTACACTACTATTAAACAAGATCTGAGTGGTGGCACTGGGCAAGTGGGCACAGTATACGCTGTGAGCCTGGCACACACGCTGGCAGGCAACTGCAATTAGATTACACAAGCAAACTGATGTTTCACAGTCAAAAAAGTTTTTTTTTAAATTTACACTAGTGTTACACCAGATATGAGTGGTGGCACTGGGCAAGTGGGCACAGTATACGCTGTGATTCTGGCACACGCTGGCAGGCAGGCAACTGCAATTAGATTACACTAGCAGACTGATGTTTCACAGTCAAAATTTTTTTTTTTTTAAATTTACACTACTGTTATACCAGATATGAGGGTTGCCACTGGGCAAGTGGGCCTTGCACACACGCTGGCAGGCAGGCAACAGCAATTAGATTACACAAGCAGACTGATGTTTCACAGTCAAAAAGTTTTTTTTTTTAAATTTACACTACTGTTACACCAGATATGAGTGGTGGCACTGGGCAAGTGGGCACAGTATACACTGTGAGCCTGGCACACACGCTGGCAGGCAGGCAACTGCAATTAGATTACACTAGCAGACTGATGTTTCACAGTGAAAAAATATATTTTTTTTAAATTTACACTACTGTTACACCAGATATGAGTGGTGGCACTGGGCAAGTGGGCACAGTATACGCTGTGAGCCTGACAGAAGAAAAGCAGACTGATGTTTCACAGTCCAAAAAGTTTTTTTTTTAAAATGTACACTTACACTACTATTAAACAAGATATGAGTGGTGGCACTGGGCAAGTGGGCACAGTATAAGCTGTGAGCCTGACACAAAAAAGCAGACTGATGTTTCACAGTCCAAAAAGTTTTTTTTTTTTTTTAAATGTACACTTACACTACTATTAAACAAGATCTGAGTGGTGGCACTGGGCAAGTAGGCACAGTATATGCTGTGAGCCTGACACAAAAAAAGCAGACTGATGTTTCACAGTCCAAAAAGTTTTTTTTTAAAAATGTACACTTACACTACTATTAAACAAGATATGAGTAGTGCCACTGGGCAAGTGGGCACTGTATACTCTGTGAGCCTGACACAAAAAAGCAGACTGATGTTTCACAGTCCAAAAAGTTTTTTTTTTTAAATGTACACTTACACTACTATTAAACAAGATCTGAGTGGTGGCACTGGGCAAGTGGGCACAGTATACGCTGTGAGCCTGGCACACACGCTGGCAGGCAGGCAACTGCAATTAGATTACACTAGCAGACTGATGTTTCACAGTGAAAAAAGATTTTTTTTTTAAATTTACACTACTGTTATACCAGATATGAGTGGTGGCACTGGGCAAGTGGGCACAGTATACGCTGTGATCCTGGCACACGCTGGCAGGCAGGCAACTGCAATTAGATTACACAAGCAGACACTACTATTAAACAAGATATGAGTGGTGGCACTGGGCAAGTGGGCACAGTATACACTGCGAGCCTGACACAAAAAAAGCAGACTGATGTTTCACAGTCCAAAATTTTTTATTTTTTTTAAATGTACACTTACACTACTATTAAACAAGATATGAGTGGTGGCACTGGGCAAGTGGGCACAGTATACGCTGTGAGCCTGACACAAAAAAGCAGACTGATGTTGCACAGTCCAAAAAGTTTTTTTTTTTTTTTTTTAAATGTACACTTACACTACTATTAAACAAGATCTGAGTGGTGGCACTGGGCAAGTGGGCACAGTATACGCTGTGAGCCTGGCACACACGCTGGCAGGCAGGCAACTGCAATTAGATTACACTAGCAGACTGATGTTTCACAGTGAAAAAAGATTTTTTTTTAAATTTACACTACTGTTACACCAGATATGAGTGGTGGCACTGGGCAAGTGGGCACAGTATACGCTGTGATCCTGGCACATGCTGGCAGGCAGGCAACTGCAATTAGATTACACAAGCAGACTGAAGTTTCACAGTCAAAAAGTTTTTTTTTTTTAATTTACACTACTGTTACACCAGATATGAGTGAGGCAACTGGGCAAGTGGGCACAGTATACGCTGTGATCCTGGCACACACGCTGGCAGGCAGGCAACTGCAATTAGATTACACAAGCAGACTGATGTTTCACTGTCAAAAAAGTTTTTTTTTTTTAATTTACACTACTGTTACACCAGATATGAGTGGTGGCACTGGGCAAGTGGGCACAGTATACACTGTGAGCCTGGCACACATGCTGGCAGGCAGGCAACTGCAATTAGATTACACTAGCAGACTGATGTTTCACAGTCAAAAAAGTTTTTTTTTTTTAAATTTACACTACTGTTACACCAGATATGAGTGGTGGCACTGGGCAAGTGGGCCTTGCACACACGCTGGCAGGCAGGCAACTGCAATTAGATTACACAAGCAGACTGATGTTTCACAGTCAAAAAGTTGTTGTTTTTTTAAATTTACACTTCTGTTACACTAGATATCAGTGGTGGCACTGGGTAAGTGGGCCTGGCACACACGCTGGCAGGCAGGCAACTGCAATAAGATTACACTAGCAGACTGATGTTTCACAGTCAAAAAAGTTTTTTTTTTTAAATGTACACTACTTTTACATCAGATATGAGTGGTGGCACTGGGCAAGTGAGCCTGGCACACATGCTGGTAGGCAGGCAACTGCAATTAGATTACACAAGCAGACTGATGTTTCACAGTCAAAAAAGTTTTTGTTTTTTTAATTTACACTTCTGTTACACCAGATATGAGTGGTGGCACTGGGCAAGTGGGCACAGTATGCGCTGTGAGCCTGGCACACACGCTGGCAGGCAGGCAACTGCAATTAGATTAAATAGCAGACTGATGTTTTTTTTTTAAATGTACACTTACACTACTATTAAACAAGATATGAGCGGTGGCACTGGGCAAGTTGGCACAGTATATGCTGTGAGCCTGACACAAAAAAGCAGACTGATGTTTCACAGTCCAAAAAGTTTTTTTTTTTTAAATGTACACTTACACTACTATTAAACAAGATATGAGTGGTGGCACTGGGCAAGTGGGCACAGTATACGCTGTGAGCCTGGCACACACGCTGGCAGGCAGGCAACTGCAATTAGATTACACTAGCAGACTGATGTTTCACAGTCAAAAAGGTTTTTTTTTTAAATTTACACTAGTGTTACACCAGATATGAGTGGTGGCAGTGGGCAAGTGGGCACAGTATACGCTGTGATCCTGGCACACGCTGGCAGGCAGGCAACTGCAATTAGATTACACTAGCAGACTGATGTTTCACAGTCAAAAAAGTTTTTTTTTTTTAATTTACACTACTGTTACACCAGATATGAGGGTTGCCACTGGGCAAGTGGGCCTTGCACACACGCTGGCAGGCAGGCAACAGCAATTAGATTACACAAGCAGACTGATGTTTCACAGTCAAAAAGTTTTTTTTTTTAAATTTACACTACTGTTACACCAGATATGAGTGGTGGCACTGGGCAAGTGGGCACAGTATATGCTGTGAGCCTGACACAAAAAAAGCAGACTGATGTTTCACAGTCCAAAAAGTTTTTTTTTTTTAAATGTACACTTACACTACTATTAAACAAGATATGAGTAGTGCCACTGGGCAAGTGGGCACTGTATACTCTGTGAGCCTGACACAAAAAAGCAGACTGATGTTTCACAGTCCAAAAAGTTTTTTTTTTTAAATGTACACTTACACTACTATTAAACAAGATCTCAGTGGTGGCACTGGGCAAGTGGGCACAGTATACGCTGTGAGCCTGGCACACACGCTGGCAGGCAGGCAACTGCAATTAGATTACACTAGCAGACTGATGTTTCACAGTGAAAAAAGATTTTTTTTTTAAATTTACACTACTGTTATACCAGATATGAGTGGTGGCACTGGGCAAGTGGGCACAGTATACGCTGTGATCCTGGCACATGCTGCAGGCAGGCAACTGCAATTAGATTACACAAGCAGACACTACTATTAAACAAGATATGAGTGGTGGCACTGGGCAAGTGGGCACAGTATACACTGTGAGCCTGACACAAAAAAAGCAGACTGATGTTTCACAGTCCAAAATTTTTTATTTTTTTTAAATGTACACTTACACTACTATTAAACAAGATATGAGTGGTGGCACTGGGCAAGTGGGCACAGTATACGCTGTGAGCCTGACACAAAAAAGCAGACTGATGTTTCACAGTCCAAAAAGTTTTTTTTTTTTTTTTAAATGTACACTTACACTACTATTAAACAAGATCTGAGTGGTGGCACTGGGCAAGTGGGCACAGTATACGCTGTGAGCCTGGCACACACGCTGGCAGGCAGGCAACTGCAATTAGATTACACTAGCAGACTGATGTTTCACAGTGAAAAAAGATTTTTTTTTAAATTTACACTACTGTTACACCAGATATGAGTGGTGGCACTGGGCAAGTGGGCACAGTATACGCTGTGATCCTGGCACATGCTGGCAGGCAGGCAACTGCAATTAGATTACACAAGCAGACTGAAGTTTCACAGTCAAAAAGGTTTTTTTTTTTAATTTACACTACTGTTACACCAGATATGAGTGAGGCAACTGGGCAAGTGGGCACAGTATACGCTGTGATCCTGGCACACACGCTGGCAGGCAGGCAACTGCAATTAGATTACACAAGCAGACTGATGTTTCACTGTCAAAAAAGTTTTTTTTTTTAATTTACACTACTGTTACACCAGATATGAGTGGTGGCACTGGGCAAGTGGGCACAGTATACACTGTGAGCCTGGCACACACGCTGGCAGGCAGGCAACTGCAATTAGATTACACTAGCAGACTGATGTTTCATAGTCAAAAAGTTTTTTTTTTTAAATTTACACTAGTGTTACACCAGATATGAGTGGTGGCACTGGGCAAGTGGGCACAGTATACGCTGTGATCCTGGCACACGCTGGCAGGCAGGCAACTGCAATTAGATTACACTAGCAGACTGATGTTTCACAGTCAAAAAAGTTTTTTTTTTTTAAATTTACACTACTGTTACACCAGATATGAGTGGTGGCACTGGGCAAGTGGGCCTTGCACACACGCTGGCAGGCAGGCAACTGCAATTAGATTACACAAGCAGACTGATGTTTCACAGTAAAAAAAATTTTTTTTTAAATTTACACTACTGCTATACCAGATATGAGTGTTGGCACTGGGTAAGTGGGCCTGGCACACACGTTGGCAGGCAGGCAACTGCAATTAGATTACACAAGCAGACTGATGTTTCACAGTCAAAAAGTTGTTTTTTTAAATTTACACTTCTGTTACACCAGATATCAGTGGTGGCACTGGGTAAGTGGGCCTGGCACACACGCTGGCAGGCAGGCAACTGCAATAAGATTACACTAGCAGACTGATGTTTCACAGTCAAAAAAGTTTTTTTTTTTAAATGTACACTACTGTTACATCAGATATGAGTGGTGGCACTGGGCAAGTGGGCCTGGCACACATGCTGGTAGGCAGGCAACTGCAATTAGATTACACAAGCAGACTGATGTTTCACAGTCAAAAAAGTTTTTGTTTTTTTAATTTACACTTCTGTTACACCAGATATGAGTGGTGGCACTGGGCAAGTGGGCACAGTATGCGCTGTGAGCCTGGCACACACGCTGGCAGGCAGGCAACTGCAATTAGATTAAATAGCAGACTGATGTTTCACAGTCAAAATTTTTTTTTTTTAAATGTACACTTACACTACTATTAAACAAGATATGAGCGGTGGCACTGGGCAAGTTGGCACAGTATATGCTGTGAGCCTGACACAAAAAAGCAGACTGATGTTTCACAGTCCAAAAAGTTTTTTTTTTTTAAATGTACACTTACACTACTATTAAACAAGATATGAGTGGTGGCACTGGGCAAGTGGGCACAGTATACGCTGTGAGCCTGGCACACACGCTGGCAGGCAGGCAACTGCAATTAGATTACACAAGCAGACTGATGTTTCACTGTCCAAAAAGTTTTTTTTTTATTTACACTACTGTTACACCAGATATGATTGGTGGCACTGGGCAAGTGGGCACAGTATACGCTGTGAGCCTGGCACACACGCTGGCAGGCAGGCAACTGCAATTAGATTAAATAGCAGACTGATGTTTCACAGTCAATTTTTTTTTTTTTTTTTTTAAATGTACACTTACACTACTATTAAACAAGATATGAGTGGTGGCACTGGGCAAGTGGGCACAGTATACGCTGTGAGCCTGGCACACATGCTGGCAGGCAGGCAACTGCAATTAGATTACACAAGCAGACTGATGTTTCACAGTCAAAAAAGTTTTTTTTTTAAATTTACACTAGTGTTACACCAGATATGAGTGGTGGCACTGGGCAAGTGGGCACAGTATATTCTGTGATCCTGGCATATGCTGGCAGGCAGGCAGGCAACTGCAATTAGATTACACTGGCAGACTGATGTTTCACAGTCAAAAAAGTTTTTTTTAAAAAATTTACACTACTGTTACACCAGATATGAGGGTTGGCACAGGGCAAGTGGGCCTTGCACACACGCTGGCAGGCAGGCAACTGCAATTAGATTACACAAGCAGACGGATGTTTCACAGTCAAAATGTTTTTTTTTTTAAATTTACACTACTGCTATACCAGATATTAGTGGTGGCACTGGGCAAGTGGGCCTGGCACACACGCTGGCAGGCAGGCAACTGCAATTAGATTACACAAGCAGACTGATGTTTCACAGTCAAAAAGTTTTTTTTTTTTTAAATTTACACTACTGTTACACCAGATATGATTGGTGGCACTGGGCAAGTGGGCCTTGCACACACGCTGGCAGGCAGGCAACTGCAATTAGATTACACAAGCAGACTGATGTTTCACAGTCAAAAATGTTTTTGTTTTTTTAATTTACACTACTGTTACACCAGATATGAGTGGTGGCACTGGGCAAGTGGGCCTGGCACACACCCTGGCCGGCAGGCAACTGCAATTAGATTACACTAGCAGACTGATGTTTCACAGTCAAAAAGTTTTTTTTTTTTAAATTTACACTACTGCTATACCAGATATGAGTGGTGGCACTGGGCAAGTGGGCCTGGCACACATGCTGGCAGGCAGGCAACTGCAATTAGATTACACTAGCAGACTGATGTTTCACAGTCAAAAAGTTTTTTTTTTTTTAAATTTACACTTCTGTTACATCAGATATGAGTGGTGGCACTGGGCAAGTGGGCCTGGCACACATGCTGGCAGGCAGGCAACTGCAATTAGATTACACAAGCAGACTGATGTTTCACAGTAAAAAAGTTTTTTTTTTTTAAATTTACACTACTGTTACACCAGATATGAGTGGTGGCACTGGGCAAGTGGGCACAGTATACGCTGTGAGCCTGGCACACACGCTGGCAGGCAGGCAACTGCAATTAGATTACACAAGCAGACTGATGTTTCACAGTCAAAAAGTTTTTTTTTTTAAATTTACACTAGTGTTACACCAGATATGAGTGGTGGCAGTGGGCAAGTGGGCACAGTATACGCTGTGATCCTGGCACACGCTGGCAGGCAGGCAACTGCAATTAGATTACACTAGCAGACTGATGTTTCACAGTCAAAAAAGTTTTGTTTTTTTAAATTTACACTACTGTTACACCAGATATGAGTGTTGGCACTGGGCAAGTGGGCCGTGCACACATGCTGGCAGGCAGGCAACTGCAATTAGATTACACAAGCAGACTGATGTTTCACTGTCAAAAAAGTTTTTTTTTAATTTACACTACTGTTACACCAGATATGATTGGTGGCACTGGGCAAGTGGGCACAGTATACACTGTGAGCCTGGCACACACGCTGGCAGGCAGGCAACTGCAATTAGATTACACAAGCAGACTGATGTTTCACAGTCAAAAAGTTTTTTTTTTTAAATTTACACTACTGCTATACCAGATATGAGTGGTGGCACTGGGTAAGTGGGCCTGGCACACACGCTGGCAGGCAGGCAACTGCAATTAAATTACACAAGCAGACTGATGTTTCACAGTCAAAAAGGTTTTTTTTTTAAAATTTACACTTCTGTTACACCAGATATGAGTGGTGGCACTGGGTAAGTGGGCCTGGCACACACGCTGGCAGGCAGGCAACTGCAATAAGATTACACTAGCAGACTGATGTTTTACAGTCAAAAAAGTTTTTTTTTTTTTAAATTTACACTACTGTTACATCAGATATGAGTGGTGGCACTGGGCAAGTGGGCCTGGCACACATGCTGGCAGGCAGGCAACTGCAATTAGATTACACAAGCAGACTGATGTTTCACAATTAAAAAGTTTTTTTTTTTAATTTACACTACTGTTACACCAGATATGAGTGAGGCAACTGGGCAAGTGGGCACAGTATACGCTGTGATCCTGGCACACACGCTGGCAGGCAGGCAACTGCAATTAGATTACACAAGCAGACTGATGTTTCACTGTCAAAAAAGTTTTTTTTTTTAATTTACACTACTGTTACACCAGATATGAGTGGTGGCACTGGGCAAGTGTGCACAGTATACACTGTGAGCCTGGCACACACGCTGGCATGCAGGCAACTGCAATTAGATTACACTAGCAGACTGATGTTTCATAGTCAAAAAGTTTTTTTTTTTAAATTTACACTAGTGTTACACCAGATATGAGTGGTGGCACTGGGCAAGTGGGCACAGTATACGCTGTGATCCTGGCACACGCTGGCAGGCAGGCAACTGCAATAAGATTACACTAGCAGACTGATGTTTCACAGTCAAAAAAGTTTTTTTTTTTTAAATTTACACTACTGTTACACCAGATATGAGTGTTGGCACTGGGCAAGTGGGCCTTGCACACACGCTGGCAGGCAGGCAACTGCAATTAGATTACACAAGCAGACTGATGTTTCACAGTAAAAAAAAAAAAAATTTAAATTTACACTACTGCTATACCAGATATGAGTGTTGGCACTGGGTAAGTGGGCCTGGCACACACGCTGGCAGGCAGGCAACTGCAATTAGATTACACAAGCAGACTGATGTTTCACAGTCAAAAAGTTGTTGTTTTTTAAAATTTACACTTCTGTTACACCAGATATGAGTGGTGGCACTGGGTAAGTGGGCCTGGCACACACGCTGGCAGGCAGGCAACTGCAATAAGATTACACTAGCAGACTGATGATTCACAGTCAAAAAAGTTTTTTTTTTAAATGTACACTACTGTTACATCAGATATGAGTGGTGGCACTGGGCAAGTGGGCCTGGCACACATGCTGGCAGGCAGGCAACTGCAATTAGATTACAAAAGCAGACTGATGTTTCACAGTCAAAAAAGTTTTTTTTTTTTAATTTACACTTCTGTTACACCAGATATGAGTGGTGGCACTGGGCAAGTGGGCACAGTATACACTGTGAGCCTGGCACACATGCTGGCAATCAGGCAACTGCAATTAGATTAAATAGCAGACTGATGTTTCACAGTCAAAATTATTATTTTTTTTAAATGTACACTTACACTACTATTAAACAAGATATGAGCGGTGGCACTGGGCAAGTTGGCACAGTATACGCTGTGAGCCTGACACAAAAAAGCAGACTGATGTTTCACAGTCCAAAAAGTTTTTTTTTTTTTAAATGTACACTTACACTACTATTAAACAAGATATGAGTGGTGGCACTGGGCAAGTGGGCACAGTATACGCTGTGAGCCTGGCACACACGCTGGCAGGCAGGCAACTGCAATTAGATTACACAAGCAGACTGATGTTTCACTGTCAAAAAAGTTTTTTTTTTAATTTACACTACTGTTACACCAGATATGATTGGTGGCACTGGGCAAGTGGGCACAGTATACACTGTGAGCCTGCACACACGCTGGCAGGCAGGCAACTGCAATTAGATTACACTAGCAGACTGATGTTTCACAGTCAAAAAAGTTTTTTTTTTTTTAAATGTACACTACTGTTACATCAGATATGAGTGGTGGCACTGGGCAAGTGGGCCTGGCACACATGCTGGCAGGCAGGCAACTGCAATTAGATTACACAAGCAGACTGATGTTTCACAGTCAAAAAAGTTTTTTTTTTTTAATTTACACTTCTGTTACACCAGATATGAGTGGTGGCACTGGGCAAGTGGGCACAGTATACGCTGTGATCCTGGCACACATGCTGGCAGGCAGGCAACTGCAATTAGATTAAATAGCAGACTGATGTTTCACAGTCAAAATTATTTTTTTTTTAAATGTACACTTACACTACTATTAAACAAGATATGAGCGGTGGCACTGGGCAAGTTGGCACAGTATACGCTGTGAGCCTGACACAAAAAAGCAGACTGATGTTTCACAGTCCAAAAAGTTTTTTTTTTTTTAAATGTACACTTACACTACTATTAAACAAGATATGAGTGGTGGCACTGGGCAAGTGGGCACAGTATACGCTGTGAGCCTGGCACACATGCTGGCAGGCAGGCAACTGCAATTAGATTACACAAGCAGACTGATGTTTCACTGTCAAAAAAGTTTTTTTTTTAATTTACACTACTGTTACACCAGATATGATTAGTGGCACTGGGCAAGTGGGCACAGTATACACTGTGAGCCTGGCACACACGCTGGCAGGCAGGCAACTGCAATTAGATTACACTAGCAGACTGATGTTTCACAGTCAAAAAGGTTTTTTTTTTTAAATTTACACTAGTGTTACACCAGATATGAGTGGTGGCAGTGGGCAAGTGGGCACAGTATACGCTGTGATCCTGGCACACGCTGGCAGGCAGGCAACTGCAATTAGATTACACTAGCAGACTGATGTTTCACAGTCAAAAAAGTTTTTTTTTTAAAATTTACACTACTGTTACACCAGATATGAGTGTTGGCACTGGGCAAGTGGGCCGTGCACACACGCTGGCAGGCAGGCAACTGCAATTAGATTACACAAGCAGACTGATGTTTCACAGTCAAAAAGTTTTTTTTTTTAAATTTACACTACTGCTATACCAGATATGAGTGGTGGCACTGGGTAAGTGGGCCTGGCACACACGCTGGCAGGCAGGCAACTGCAATTAGATTACACAAGCAGACTGATGTTTCACAGTCAAAAAGTTTGTTTTTTTTTAAATTTACACTTCTGTTACACCAGATATGAGTGGTGGCACTGGGTAAGTGGGCCTGGCACACACGCTGGCAGGCAGGCAACTGCAATAAGATTACACTAGCAGACTGATGTTTTACAGTCAAAAAAGTTTTTTTTTTTAAAATTTACATTACTGTTACATCAGATATGAGTGGTGGCACTGGGCAAGTGGGCCTGGCACACATGCTGGCACGCAGGCAACTGCAATTAGATTACTCAAGCAGACTGATGTTTCACAGTCAAAAAAGTTTTTTTTTTTTAATTTACACTACTGTTACACCAGATATGAGTGGTGGCACTGGGCAAGTGGGCACAGTATACGCTGTGAGCCTGGCACACACGCTGATTAAATAGCAGACTGATGTTTAACAGTCAATTTTTTTTTATTTTTTTTTAAATGTACACTTACACTATTACTAAACAAGATATGAGCGGTGGCACTGGGCAAGTCGGCACAGTATATGCTTTGAGCCTGACACAAAAAAGCAGACTGATGCTTTACAGTCCAAAAAGTTTTTTTTTTTTTTAAATGTACACTTACACTACTATTAAACAAGATATGAGTGGTGGCACTGGGCAAGTGGGCACAGTATACGCTGTGAGCCTGGCACACATGCTGGCAGGCAGGCAACTGCAATTAGATTACACAAGCAGACTGATGTTTCACAGTCAAAAAAGTTTTTTTTTTAAATTTACACTACTGTTACACCAGATATGAGTGGTGGCACTGGGCAAGTGGGCACAGTATATGCTGTGATCCTGGCATATGCTGGCAGGCAGGCAGGCAACTGCAATTAGATTACACTGGCAGACTGATGTTTCACAGTCAAAAAAGTTTTTTTTTAAAAATGTACACTACTGTTACACCAGATATGAGGGTTGGCACTGGGCAAGTGGGCCCAGTATACGCTGTGAGCCTGGCACACACGCTGGCAGGCAGGCAACTGCAATAAGATTACATTAGCAGACTGATGTTTTACAGTCAAAAAAGTTTTTTTTTTTTAAATTTACACTACTGTTACATCAGATATGAGTGGTGGCACTGGGCAAGTGGGCCTGGCACACATGCTGGCAGGCAGGCAACTGCAATTAGATTACACAAGCAGACTGATGTTTCACAGTCAAAAAAGTTTTTTTTTTTAATTTACACTACTGTTACACCAGATATGAGTGGTGGCACTGGGCAAGTGGGCACAGTATACGCTGTGAGCCTGGCACACACGCTGGCAGGCAGGCAACTGCAATTAGATTAAATAGCAGACTGATGTTTCACAGTCAATTTTTTTTTTTTTTTTTAAATGTACACTTACACTACTATTAAACAAGATATGAGCGGTGGCACTGGGCAATTCGGCACAGTATATGCTTTGAGCCTGACACAAAAAAGCAGACTGATGCTTTACAGTCCAAAAAGTTTTTTTTTTTTTTAAATGTACACTTACACTACTATTAAACAAGATATGAGTGGTGGCACTGGGCAAGTGGGCACAGTATACGCTGTGAGCCTGGCACACATGCTGGCAGGCAGGCAACTGCAATTAGATTACACAAGCAGACTGATGTTTCACAGTCAAAAAAGTTTTTTTTTTAAATTTACACTATTGTTACACCAGATATGAGTGGTGGCACTGGGCAAGTGGGCACAGTATATGCTGTGATCCTGGCATATGCTGGCAGGCAGGCAGGCAACTGCAATTAGATTACACTGGCAGACTGATGTTTCACAGTCAAAAAAGTTTTTTTTTAAAAATTTACACTACTGTTACACCAGATATGAGGGTTGGCACAGGGCAAGTGGGCCTTGCACACACGCTGGCAGGCAGGCAACTGCAATTAGATTACACAAGCAGACGGATGTTTCACAGTCAAAAAGTTTTTTTTTTTAAATTTACACTACTGCTATACCAGATATTAGTGGTGGCACTGGGCAAGTGGGCCTGGCACACACGCTGGCAGGCAGGCAACTGCAATTAGATTACACAAGCAGACTGATGTTTCACAGTCAAAAAGTTTTTTTTTTTTTTTTAAATTTAAACTACTTTTACACCAGATATGAGTGGTGGCACTGGGCAAGTGGGCCTGGCACACACGCTGGCAGGCAGGCAACTGCAATTAGATTACACAAGCAGACTGATGTTTCACAGTCAAAAATGTTTTTTTTTTTTAAATTTACACTACTGCTATACCAGATATGAGTGATGGCACTGGGCAAGTGGGCCTGGCACACATGCTGGCAGGCAGGCAACTGCAATTAGATTACACTAGCAGACTGATGTTTCACAGTCAAAAAGTTTTTTTTTTTTTAAATTTACACTTCTGTTACACCAGATATGAGTGGTGGCACTGGGCAAGTGGGCCTGACACACATGCTGGCAGGCAGGCAACTGCAATTAGATTACACAAGCAGACTGATGTTTCACAGTAAAAAAGTTTTTTTTTTTTAAATTTACACTACTGTTACACCAGATATGAGTGGTGGCACTGGGCAAGTGGGCACAGTATACGCTGTGAGCCTGGCACACACGCTGGCAGGCAGGCAACTGCAATTAGATTACACAAGCAGACTGATGTTTCACAGTCAAAAAGTTTTTTTTTTTTTAAATTTACACTTCTGTTACACCAGATATGAGTGGTGGCACTGGGCAAGTGGGCCTGGCACACACCCTGGCAGGCAGGCAACTGCAATTAGATTACACTAGCAGACTGATGTTTCACAGTCAAAAAATTTTTTTTTTTTAATTTACACTACTGTTACACCAGATATGAGTGGTGGCACTGGGCAAGTGGGCCTGGCACACACCCTGGCAGGCAGGCAACTGCAATTAGATTACACTAGCAGACTGATGTTTCACAGTCAAAAAGTTTTTTTTTTTTAAATTTACACTACTGTTACACCAGATATGAGTGGTGGCACTGGGCAAGTGGGCACAGTATACGCTGTGAGCCTGACACACACGCTGGCAGGCAGGCAAATGCAATTAGATTACACTAGCAGACTGAGGTTTCACAGTCAAAAAGTTTTTTTTTTTAAATTTACACTACTGTTACACCAGATATGAGTGGTGGCACTGGGCAAGTGGGCCTGGCACACACGCTGGCAGGCAGGCAACTGCAATTAGATTACACTAGCAGACTGATGTTTCACAGTCAAAAAAGTTTTTTTTTTTAAATTTACACTACTGTTACACCAGATATGAGTGGTGGCACTGGGCAAGTGGGCCTGGCACACATGCTGGCAGGCAGGCAACTGCAATTAGATTACACTAGCAGACTGATGTTTCACAGTCAAAAAAGTTTTTTTTTTTTAAATTTACACTACTGTTACACCAGATATGAGTGGTGGCACTGGGCAAGTGGGCACAGTATACGCTGTGAGCCTGGCACACACGCTGGCAGGCAGGCAACTGCAATTAGATTAAATAGCAGACTGATGTTTCACAGTCAATTTTTTTTTTTTTTTTTTAAATGTACACTTACACTACTATTAAACAAGATATGAGCGGTGGCACTGGGCAATTCGGCACAGTATATGCTTTGAGCCTGACACAAAAAAGCAGACTGATGCTTTACAGTCCAAAAAGTTTTTTTTTTTTTTAAATGTACACTTACACTACTATTAAACAAGATATGAGTGGTGGCACTGGGCAAGTGGGCACAGTATACGCTGTGAGCCTGGCACACATGCTGGCAGGCAGGCAACTGCAATTAGATTACACAAGCAGACTGATGTTTCACAGTCAAAAAAGTTTTTTTTTTAAATTTACACTAGTGTTACACCAGATATGAGTGGTGGCACTGGGCAAGTGGGCACAGTATATGCTGTGATCCTGGCATATGCTGGCAGGCAGGCAGGCAACTGCAATTAGATTACACTGGCAGACTGATGTTTCACAGTCAAAAAAGTTTTTTTTTAAAAATTTACACTACTGTTACACCAGATATGAGGGTTGGCACAGGGCAAGTGGGCCTTGCACACACGCTGGCAGGCAGGCAACTGCAATTAGATTACACAAGCAGACGGATGTTTCACAGTCAAAAAGTTTTTTTTTTTAAATTTACACTACTGCTATACCAGATATTAGTGGTGGCACTGGGCAAGTGGGCCTGGCACACACGCTGGCAGGCAGGCAACTGCAATTATATTACACAAGCAGACTGATGTTTCACAGTCAAAAAGTTTTTTTTTTTTTTTTAAATTTACACTACTTTTACACCAGATATGAGTGGTGGCACTGGGCAAGTGGGCCTTGCACACACGCTGGCAGGCAGGCAACTGCAATTAGATTACACAAGCAGACTGATGTTTCACAGTCAAAAATGTTTTTTTTTTTTAAATTTACACTACTGCTATACCAGATATGAGTGATGGCACTGGGCAAGTGGGGCCTGGCACACATGCTGGCAGGCAGGCAACTGCAATTAGATTACACTAGCAGACTGATGTTTCACAGTCAAAAAGTTTTTTTTTTTTTAAATTTACACTTCTGTTACACCAGATATGAGTGGTGGCACTGGGCAAGTGGGCCTGACACACATGCTGGCAGGCAGGCAACTGCAATTAGATTACACAAGCAGACTGATGTTTCACAGTAAAAAAGTTTTAAGCAGACTGATGTTTCACAGTAAAAAAGTTTTTTTTTTTTAAATTTACACTACTGTTACACCAGATATGAGTGGTGGCACTGGGCAAGTGGGCACAGTATACGCTGTGAGCCTGGCACACACGCTGGCAGGCAGGCAACTGCAATTAGATTACACAAGCAGACTGATGTTTCACAGTCAAAAAGTTTTTTTTTTTTTTAAATTTACACTTCTGTTACACCAGATATGAGTGGTGGCACTGGGCAAGTGGGCCTGGCACACACGCTGGCAGGCAGGCAACTGCAAATAGATTACACAAGCAGACTGATGTTTCACAGTCAAAAAATGTTTTTTTTTTTAATTTACACTACTGTTACACCAGATATGAGTGGTGGCACTGGGCAAGTGGGCCTGGCACACACCCTGGCAGGCAGGCAACTGCAATTAGATTACACTAGCAGACTGATGTTTCACAGTCAAAAAGTTTTTTTTTTTTAAATTTACACTACTGTTACACCAGATATGAGTGGTGGCACTGGGCAAGTGGGCACAGTATACGCTGTGAGCCTGACACACACGCTGGCAGGCAGGCAAATGCAATTAGATTACACTAGCAGACTGAGGTTTCACAGTCAAAAAGTTTTTTTTTTTTAAATTTACACTACTGTTACACCAGATATGAGTGGTGGCACTGGGCAAGTGGGCCTGGCACACACGCTGGCAGGCAGGCAACTGCAATTAGATTACACTAGCAGACTGATGTTTCACAGTCAAAAAAGTTTTTTTTTTTAAATTTACACTACTGTTACACCAGATATGAGTAGTGGCACTGGGCAAGTGGGCACAGTATACACTGTGAGCCTGGCACACACTGCTGGCAGGCAGGCAACTGCAATTAGATTACACTAGCAGACTGATGTTTCACAGTCAAAAAGTTTTTTTTTTTTAAATTTACACTACTGTTACACCAGATATGAGTGGTGGCAGTGGGCAAGTGGGCACAGTATACGCTGTGAGCCTGGCACACACGCTGGCAGGCAGGCAACTGCAATTAGATTACACTAGCAGACTGATGTTTCACAGTCAAAAACGTTTTTTTTTTAATTATTTACACTACTGTTACACCAGGTATGAGTGTTGGCACTGGATAAGTGGTCCTGGCACACACGCTGGCAGGCAGGCAACTGCAATTAGATTACACAAGCAGACTGATGTTTCACATTCAAAAAGTTTTTTTTTTTTAATTTACACTACTGCTATACCAGATATGAGTGGTGGCACTGGGTAAGTGGGCCTGGCACACACGCTGGCAGGCAGGCAACTGCAATTAGATTACACAAGCAGACTGATGTTTCACAGTCAAAAAGTTTGTTTTTTTTTAAATTTACACTTCTGTTACACCAGATATGAGTGGTGGCACTGGGTAAGTGGGCCTGGCACACACGCTGGCAGGCAGGCAACTGCAATAAGATTACACTAGCAGACTGATGTTTTACAGTCAAAAAAAGTTTTTTTTTTTAAAATTTACATTACTGTTACATCAGATATGAGTGGTGGCACTGGGCAAGTGGGCCTGGCACACATGCTGGCACGCAGGCAACTGCAATTAGATTACTCAAGCAGACTGATGTTTCACAGTCAAAAAAGTTTTTTTTTTTTAATTTACACTACTGTTACACCAGATATGAGTGGTGGCACTGGGCAAGTGGGCACAGTATACGCTGTGAGCCTGGCACACACGCTGATTAAATAGCAGACTGATGTTTAACAGTCAATTTTTTTTTATTTTTTTTTAAATGTACACTTACACTATTACTAAACAAGATATGAGCGGTGGCACTGGGCAAGTCGGCACAGTATATGCTTTGAGCCTGACACAAAAAAGCAGACTGATGCTTTACAGTCCAAAAAGTTTTTTTTTTTTTAAATGTACACTTACACTACTATTAAACAAGATATGAGTGGTGGCACTGGGCAAGTGGGCACAGTATACGCTGTGAGCCTGGCACACATGCTGGCAGGCAGGCAACTGCAATTAGATTACACAAGCAGACTGATGTTTCACAGTCAAAAAAAGTTTTTTTTTTAAATTTACACTACTGTTACACCAGATATGAGTGGTGGCACTGGGCAAGTGGGCACAGTATATGCTGTGATCCTGGCATATGCTGGCAGGCAGGCAGGCAACTGCAATTAGATTACACTGGCAGACTGATGTTTCACAGTCAAAAAAGTTTTTTTTTAAAAATGTACACTACTGTTACACCAGATATGAGGGTTGGCACTGGGCAAGTGGGCCCAGTATACGCTGTGAGCCTGGCACACACGCTGGCAGGCAGGCAACTGCAATAAGATTACATTAGCAGACTGATGTTTTACAGTCAAAAAAGTTTTTTTTTTTTAAATTTACACTACTGTTACATCAGATATGAGTGGTGGCACTGGGCAAGTGGGCCTGGCACACATGCTGGCAGGCAGGCAACTGCAATTAGATTACACAAGCAGACTGATGTTTCACAGTCAAAAAAGTTTTTTTTTTTAATTTACACTACTGTTACACCAGATATGAGTGGTGGCACTGGGCAAGTGGGCACAGTATACGCTGTGAGCCTGGCACACACGCTGGCAGGCAGGCAACTGCAATTAGATTAAATAGCAGACTGATGTTTCACAGTCAATTTTTTTTTTTTTTTTTAAATGTACACTTACACTACTATTAAACAAGATATGAGCGGTGGCACTGGGCAATTCGGCACAGTATATGCTTTGAGCCTGACACAAAAAAGCAGACTGATGCTTTACAGTCCAAAAAGTTTTTTTTTTTTTTAAATGTACACTTACACTACTATTAAACAAGATATGAGTGGTGGCACTGGGCAAGTGGGCACAGTATACGCTGTGAGCCTGGCACACATGCTGGCAGGCAGGCAACTGCAATTAGATTACACAAGCAGACTGATGTTTCACAGTCAAAAAAGTTTTTTTTTTAAATTTACACTAGTGTTACACCAGATATGAGTGGTGGCACTGGGCAAGTGGGCACAGTATATGCTGTGATCCTGGCATATGCTGGCAGGCAGGCAGGCAACTGCAATTAGATTACACTGGCAGACTGATGTTTCACAGTCAAAAAAGTTTTTTTTTAAAAATTTACACTACTGTTACACCAGATATGAGGGTTGGCACAGGGCAAGTGGGCCTTGCACACACGCTGGCAGGCAGGCAACTGCAATTAGATTACACAAGCAGACGGATGTTTCACAGTCAAAAAGTTTTTTTTTTTAAATTTACACTACTGCTATACCAGATATTAGTGGTGGCACTGGGCAAGTGGGCCTGGCACACACGCTGGCAGGCAGGCAACTGCAATTAGATTACACAAGCAGACTGATGTTTCACAGTCAAAAAGTTTTTTTTTTTTTTTTTAAATTTACACTACTTTTACACCAGATATGAGTGGTGGCACTGGGCAAGTGGGCCTTGCACACACGCTGGCAGGCAGGCAACTGCAATTAGATTACACAAGCAGACTGATGTTTCACAGTCAAAAATGTTTTTTTTTTTTAAATTTACACTACTGCTATACCAGATATGAGTGATGGCACTGGGCAAGTGGGCCTGGCACACATGCTGGCAGGCAGGCAACTGCAATTAGATTACACTAGCAGACTGATGTTTCACAGTCAAAAAGTTTTTTTTTTTTTAAATTTACACTTCTGTTACACCAGATATGAGTGGTGGCACTGGGCAAGTGGGCCTGACACACATGCTGGCAGGCAGGCAACTGCAATTAGATTACACAAGCAGACTGATGTTTCACAGTAAAAAAGTTTTTTTTTTTTAAATTTACACTACTGTTACACCAGATATGAGTGGTGGCACTGGGCAAGTGGGCACAGTATACGCTGTGAGCCTGGCACACACGCTGGCAGGCAGGCAACTGCAATTAGATTACACAAGCAGACTGATGTTTCACAGTCAAAAAGTTTTTTTTTTTTTAAATTTACACTTCTGTTACACCAGATATGAGTGGTGGCACTGGGCAAGTGGGCCTGGCACACACGCTGGCAGGCAGGCAACTGCAAATAGATTACACAAGCAGACTGATGTTTCACAGTCAAAAAATGTTTTTTTTTTAATTTACACTACTGTTACACCAGATATGAGTGGTGGCACTGGGCAAGTGGGCCTGGCACACACCCTGGCAGGCAGGCAACTGCAATTAGATTACACTAGCAGACTGATGTTTCACAGTCAAAAAGTTTTTTTTTTTTAAATTTACACTACTGTTACACCAGATATGAGTGGTGGCACTGGGCAAGTGGGCACAGTATACGCTGTGAGCCTGACACACACGCTGGCAGGCAGGCAAATGCAATTAGATTACACTAGCAGACTGAGGTTTCACAGTCAAAAAGTTTTTTTTTTTAAATTTACACTACTGTTACACCAGATATGAGTGGTGGCACTGGGCAAGTGGGCCTGGCACACACGCTGGCAGGCAGGCAACTGCAATTAGATTACACTAGCAGACTGATGTTTCACAGTCAAAAAAGTTTTTTTTTTTAAATTTACACTACTGTTACACCAGATATGAGTGGTGGCACTGGGCAAGTGGGCCTGGCACACATGCTGGCAGGCAGGCAACTGCAATTAGATTACACTAGCAGACTGATGTTTCACAGTCAAAAAAGTTTTTTTTTTTTAAATTTACACTACTGTTACACCAGATATGAGTGGTGGCACTGGGCAAGTGGGCACAGTATACGCTGTGAGCCTGGCACACACGCTGGCAGGCAGGCAACTGCAATTAGATTAAATAGCAGACTGATGTTTCACAGTCAATTTTTTTTTTTTTTTTTAAATGTACACTTACACTACTATTAAACAAGATATGAGCGGTGGCACTGGGCAATTCGGCACAGTATATGCTTTGAGCCTGACACAAAAAAGCAGACTGATGCTTTACAGTCCAAAAAGTTTTTTTTTTTTTTAAATGTACACTTACACTACTATTAAACAAGATATGAGTGGTGGCACTGGGCAAGTGGGCACAGTATACGCTGTGAGCCTGGCACACATGCTGGCAGGCAGGCAACTGCAATTAGATTACACAAGCAGACTGATGTTTCACAGTCAAAAAAGTTTTTTTTTTAAATTTACACTAGTGTTACACCAGATATGAGTGGTGGCACTGGGCAAGTGGGCACAGTATATGCTGTGATCCTGGCATATGCTGGCAGGCAGGCAGGCAACTGCAATTAGATTACACTGGCAGACTGATGTTTCACAGTCAAAAAAGTTTTTTTTTAAAAATTTACACTACTGTTACACCAGATATGAGGGTTGGCACAGGGCAAGTGGGCCTTGCACACACGCTGGCAGGCAGGCAACTGCAATTAGATTACACAAGCAGACGGATGTTTCACAGTCAAAAAGTTTTTTTTTTTAAATTTACACTACTGCTATACCAGATATTAGTGGTGGCACTGGGCAAGTGGGCCTGGCACACACGCTGGCAGGCAGGCAACTGCAATTATATTACACAAGCAGACTGATGTTTCACAGTCAAAAAGTTTTTTTTTTTTTTTTAAATTTACACTACTTTTACACCAGATATGAGTGGTGGCACTGGGCAAGTGGGCCTTGCACACACGCTGGCAGGCAGGCAACTGCAATTAGATTACACAAGCAGACTGATGTTTCACAGTCAAAAATGTTTTTTTTTTTTAAATTTACACTACTGCTATACCAGATATGAGTGATGGCACTGGGCAAGTGGGCCTGGCACACATGCTGGCAGGCAGGCAACTGCAATTAGATTACACTAGCAGACTGATGTTTCACAGTCAAAAAGTTTTTTTTTTTTTAAATTTACACTTCTGTTACACCAGATATGAGTGGTGGCACTGGGCAAGTGGGCCTGACACACATGCTGGCAGGCAGGCAACTGCAATTAGATTACACAAGCAGACTGATGTTTCACAGTAAAAAAGTTTTTTTTTTTTAAATTTACACTACTGTTACACCAGATATGAGTGGTGGCACTGGGCAAGTGGGCACAGTATACGCTGTGAGCCTGGCACACACGCTGGCAGGCAGGCAACTGCAATTAGATTACACAAGCAGACTGATGTTTCACAGTCAAAAAGTTTTTTTTTTTTTAAATTTACACTTCTGTTACACCAGATATGAGTGGTGGCACTGGGCAAGTGGGCCTGGCACACACGCTGGCAGGCAGGCAACTGCAAATAGATTACACAAGCAGACTGATGTTTCACAGTCAAAAAATGTTTTTTTTTTAATTTACACTACTGTTACACCAGATATGAGTGGTGGCACTGGGCAAGTGGGCCTGGCACACACCCTGGCAGGCAGGCAACTGCAATTAGATTACACTAGCAGACTGATGTTTCACAGTCAAAAAGTTTTTTTTTTTTAAATTTACACTACTGTTACACCAGATATGAGTGGTGGCACTGGGCAAGTGGGCACAGTATACGCTGTGAGCCTGACACACACGCTGGCAGGCAGGCAAATGCAATTAGATTACACTAGCAGACTGAGGTTTCACAGTCAAAAAGTTTTTTTTTTTAAATTTACACTACTGTTACACCAGATATGAGTGGTGGCACTGGGCAAGTGGGCCTGGCACACACGCTGGCAGGCAGGCAACTGCAATTAGATTACACTAGCAGACTGATGTTTCACAGTCAAAAAAGTTTTTTTTTTTAAATTTACACTACTGTTACACCAGATATGAGTGGTGGCACTGGGCAAGTGGGCCTGGCACACATGCTGGCAGGCAGGCAACTGCAATTAGATTACACTAGCAGACTGATGTTTCACAGTCAAAAAAGTTTTTTTTTTTTAAATTTACACTACTGTTACACCAGATATGAGTGGTGGCACTGGGCAAGTGGGCACAGTATACGCTGTGAGCCTGGCACACACGCTGGCAGGCAGGCAACTGCAATTAGATTACACTAGCAGACTGATGTTTCACAGTCAAAAAGTTTTTTTTTTTAAATTTACACTACTGTTACACCAGATATGAGTGGTGGCACTGGACAAGTGGTCCTGGCACACACGCTGGCAGGCAGGCAACTGCAATTAGATTACACAAGCAGACTGCTGTTTCACATTCAAAAAAGTTTTTTTTTTTTAATTTACACTACTTTTACACCAGATATGAGTGGTGGCACTGGGCAAGTGGGCCTGGCACACACACTGGCAGGCAGGCAACTGCAATTAGATTACACAGGAAAAAAAAAGACTGATGTTCTAGCCCTTCAGGACTATAGTGGACACTGAATACACTAGCCTAGCTATCAATTTCCCTATTAAATCAGCAGCAGCTACACTGTCCCTCCTCTCACTAAGAATGCAGCTTCCGAATGAATCTAAAATGGCTGCTGTCCAGGAGCTGAGAGGGTCTGGGAGGGAGGGTCTGCTGCTAATTGGCTGGAATGTGTCTGCAGACTGTGAGATACAGGGTCAAAGTTTACTCAATGATGATGAATAGGGGGCGATCGAACATCTGATATGTTCGCCCGGCATTGCGAACGCGAACAAGCTATGTTCGCCGGGAACTATTCGCCGGCGAACAATTAGCGACATCACTATTAATAGGTAGTTTATGGGTGTTAGTGAACTTTTTAGCACTTTAGTTAGTTAGTTTAGTAGTTAGTGAGTTTTATGTTACGGCGTTAGCCCATAAAACTCTTAACTACTGACTTTTAAATGTGGTAGGTGACTTGACAGGAGAGGCTGTACCACTCACTTTTTCCAGCAATTGTAGTACTGGCGTTAGGAAAATCCCATTGAAAGATAGGATGCACAATTGATGTAAGGTGATTTGCAGTATGCTAAAATCATGGAAAAAAGTGAGCAGTACACCTGTACCTGTCAGACTCGTAATACCAGCTGGCGTTAAAAAGCATCGTTGGGACCCCTCAACGCTGCTTTTTAAGGCTAACGCAAGACTCGTAATCTAGCCGTTCATTACTTGAATGATGGTAATTACTGTATGTTGTTGCATGTGAAGGGCAGTGATTGTTTCAAAGTGTATTCTTCTTTCCCTCCCTTCCTCTCTCCCTTCTTTCCCTTTCTCCCTCCCTCTCTCCCTCCCTCCCTCAAATCCCTCCTGTCTTTCTTTCCCTCCCTTCTTTTCCTCCATCCCTTCTTTCACTCTTTTTTTCCCTCCCTTCTTTCCCTCCCCCCTTTTATCATCTCCCTCACCCCTTTTCTATTCTCTCTCTCTCTCTCTCTCTCTCTCTCTCTCTCACTCCCTTCTTTCCTCCCCCCCCCCTTTACTCCCCTCCCCTTCTTTTCTCTCCCTTCTCTCAGGGAGAAAAAGTATGAGCTGAATGTAATTCAACCCACCTGTATGCAAGTGTTTTGCTATCCCATTTTCTTTTAAAATTGTTATGATAAAACAAACAAACAAAAAAAAAACATTTTACACACTGACCCAAAAAGGCCTAAACCCTTTGTGGGGGGGGGGCAGAATTTTGAGTGCCTAGGGCAGCACAAAACCTAAATACGCCACTGTCTTAATCTCTTAGTATCAGCACCCACTTAAGTACTAGACATGTGCAGCCGCAAAAAATTCGGTTCGGATCGATTCGGACCGATTCGAATTTCGGTTCGGATCAATTCGAATTCGGAAGAAATTGAATGAATTTGTTTCGGATTCATTCGGATTCTTTTGCATTCGTGTGAAATTCGGTTCGGTTCGATTTTTTTTTCGATTCGGTTTATATCGATTCGGATTTTCGGAATTTTGCCACTGTTAAGTGGGATGTGCTGTGTATTACACTAGTATTCTGTACAATACTAGTGAAATACATGGCCATCCGAATCCATCCGAATAAATTCGAATCGATTCGGATTTATTCGGTAGATTCGGCACTGCCGCAATTCGGAAATTCGAATCGATCCGAATTCCGAATTTGACAAAATTCGTCCGAATTTCGTTTCGGACCGAACCGAATCGCACATGTCTATTAAGTACCTTCTTTATGCCAATGAGACATTTTTTCTAAATGATGAGTAGCTCACGTGTACAGTGTACAAGCAGTGTTCTCCTGAATCATATTTTGCCACTAATATTATTTTTTGTTCAGAACATTTTTTTTTCTTTCCCCGAAGAAAATATTCTGGGAACACTCATGTTTCTAGGGTTCCTATAAGTAAAAAAAAAAAGTTTTGGGTAGCTTTCCATTAATTAGTGCATATATATATATATATATATATATATATATATATATATATATATATATATATATATATTTCTGTTCATATGGTTGAGACCAATATTCTAGGAGGGGAAAATTGTCCCATTAATTAATAAAAAAAAATAAAGTGGAAAAGAGGGGCAGAGGGGCTGATTACTAATAGAGGTCACTGACATTTCTATACTTTTGGCTGGGACTATTAATATAAACATGTTCCTCCCATTAGTACATAGGAAGATAGAACTAAAAGTGACCTTATGTTTTATGCATTACTTATATAATTTCTGTTATTATGCCCTATTTGTGTATCCAAACAGATAAGGGCAAAAAAGATTGCCATTCATTTTCAAAGACATTTTCATAACTAAAACAAGGCATCTATGGGGTTTTTTTTGTGTGTGCTTGGAAATATGCAGTTAGAAACATGAAGTGAGCAATTATATTCAATCCCACACTGACAGCCCATAAGACACTTTGACCCACCTCGGCTGCTGATTTCTAGGTTTACATGATAAGCTGTCAGCTGTGTATATTGTACATTCTATGGCGGTTGCAACATAAAAAAAAAATATCATGAAAATTACATCTTCTATGTTTCCAACTCCTCAACGTCATTGGATTTTTAGAGTGTTAAAAATTCTGCTAAGAATAATTCCTTGTACAGAACAAGATGGCCAAATAGAAAATATGAAGCATTAATTACAGGTTGACAATTTCACATACAGTAGAGATTCTTCTGAAATTCTACCGCTATGTCCAAGCATTGAAAAGTTTGTAATATTTATTTACATAAGTTCAGTGGAGTATTTTTTTTCCTAGACCAACAAGCCCTGTGCCTAGGGCAGCAGGATTAAACAAGCAGCACATTTCAAAGGGTTGTTCTTCGGTCCAAAGCCTTCCCACATCTATGGTCTCCAAATGATTTATCGATTACAAATCATAGATATCTGGCTGTCTGGTTGTTAAGTTGATCCCTATATGCATCCCATGAATTTAGCTGTGAGCAATGAGACAATTATGAGAAAATGTGTTGGGAGTGGAGCCTAGGGCAGCACAAAATAGAATACACTAGAGTATCATTTATATTATTATATTTTATGCACAAAAATGCTAGTACAGTAGTATGATAAAAAAAAAAAGCTGTAACAGGTACAAGTGGTGCACATAAGAGTATATATATATAAAACACAGTAGAATGAGAGGGTCTGGCATGAAGATAGGCAACATGTATCATTGTACATAGAGGTTTCATTTGCTGCATCAAAAGGGTTAGGTTAACCCTTATTTTTCCCCACAGCAGTAATTTTGTAAACCACTGCATAGCTGAAAAATTAAATTTGACCTTTTTCTTTCATGATTCAGATAGAATAAATAGCGATAGAATTACCTATAGGAGAGCGCCCACTAGGTGATAAATATTTACGTGAGTGGTCTGAGCATCAAAAATGATGTTATTATAATTTCAGTCTATTTTAGAATGAAATTGTATATAAGTGATAATAAATGTAAACCTCTATAACTTATAACCGAATCTTAAACAACAATTGATACTTGCCCTGGTAAATCTTCAGCAAAAAGATCTTTCATTGCATACAGCACACTGCAATCCAAAGCAGGGAGTCACGGCCGGTGTGTTCTCCAAAAATCACTACGCGTTTTTTAAGAAGAAATTCTCTTCATCAGGTGCTTTGGATTGCAGTGTGCTGTATGCAACAAAAGATCGTTTTGCTGAAGATTTACCAGTGCAACTATCAATTGCTGTTTTTATTTTGATAACCACTTTTTATATGTTAAATATTTTAAAAAAATTACAAGATTTGGTTTAGTTTACATTTATTTTGTTTTCAGCACTGTCTCAACCCTTTTTTTCTGTATTGAAGGATATTGTTTATGATTCAGATAGAACATACAATTTTAAACAACGTTCCTATTTACCTCTATTATCAAATTTGCTTTATTATCTTGATATCATTTGTTGAAAGAACAGCAATGCACTACTTGAATATATGTGCAGCCACCAACCAACTACTTTTAAATAAAGGATACCAAAAGCATGAAGCAAATTTGATAACAGAAGTAAATTGGAACATTGTTTAAAAGTGAACACTCTAAGTTTAATCCTATTCACTGCATAGCCTTTTTCACACCCCTTTGCTAACCTGATTTTGAGCTTTTTTTGCTGCTTACATTTAAACTGTTGTAATTCATATTTCAGTGTGTGAACCACATGAATGATGTAACACTGTCTAATGGTGGTAAGAGTCCACAATTCATTACTGTTGGGAATTAATCACCTGGCTACAAGGAGGAGGCAGACACATTACACTAACACCTAGATTTAGAGTTTGGCGTTAGCTGTCAAAAGCAGCATTAAGGGGTCCTAACGCTGCTTTTTACCGCCCGCTGGTATTTAGAGTCAGGCAGGAAAGGGTCTAACGCTCACTTCCTTACCGCGACTCCAGGCTACCGCAGATCCCCTTACGCCAATTGCGTATCCTATCTCTTCAATGGGATCTGCCTAACGCCGGTATTTGGAGTCTTGGAAGAAGTGAGCGGTAGATCCTCTACTGACAAGACTCCTACCACCAAAAAAAGACAGTAGAGCTTTATGGGCTAACGCGTGAATATAAAGCTCTTAACTACTGTGCTACAAAGTAGACTAAGCCCCATAAACTACCTATGTACCCCTAAACCGAGGCCCCCCAACATCGCCGCCACTATAATAAAATTTTTTAACCCCTAATCTGCCGATCGGACACCGCCGCCACCTACATTATCCCTATGAACCCCTAATCTGCTGCCCCTAACATCGCCGACCCCTATATTATATTTATTAACCCCTAATCTGCCCCCCAATGTTGCTGCCACCTAACTACACTTATTAACCCTTAATCTGCCTATCGGACCTCGCTGCCACTATAATTAATTTATTTACCCCTAAACCGCCGCACTCCCGCCTCACAAACACTATAATAAATAGTATTAACCCCTAATCTGCCCTCCCTAACATCGCCGCCACCTACCTACAATTATTAACCCCTAATCTCCCGCCCGCAACGTCGCCACTACTATAATAAAGTTATTAACGAAATAATATTCCTAAAATTAAATAAATGAATCCTATTTAAAACTAAATATTTACCTGTAAAATAAACCCTAATATAGCTACAATATAATTAATAATTACATTGTAGCTATTTTAGGATTTATATTTATTCTACAGGCAACTTTGTATTTATTTTAACTAGGTACAATAGCTATTAAATACTTAATAACTATTTAATAGCTACCTAGTTAAAATAAGTACAAAATTACCTGTAAAATAAATCCTAACCTAAGTTACAAATACACCTAACACTACACTATCATTACATTAATGTAATAAATTACCTACAATTAGCTAAATTAAAATACAATAAAATAAACTATTCTATAATACAAAAAAAAACACTAAATTACAAAAAATAAAAAAGAATTACAAGAAGTTTAAACTAATTACAACTAATCTAAGCCCCCTAATAAAATAAAAAAATCCCCCCAAAATAAAAAAATGTCCTACCCTATTCTAAACTACCAAAGTAATCAGCTGTTTTACCTGAAAATAAAAATACAATGCCCCCCAACATTACAACCCACAACCCACATACCCCTACTCTAACCCACCCAAACCCCCCTTAAAAAAACCTATCGCTAACCCCCTGAAGATCATCCTACCTTGAGTCGTCTTCACCCAGGCAAGCCGAATTCTTCATCCAAGGTGTGCAGAGGAGGTCCTTCATCCGGTAGAAGTCTTCATCCAAGCGGGGCAAGAAGAGGTCCTCCATCCTGTAGAAGTCTTCATCCAGGCGGCGTCTTCAATCTTCATCCATCCGGAGCAGAGCGGAGCCATCTTCAAAGGAGCCGACACGGAGCCATCCTCTTCAACCGACGACTTCCCGGCGAATGAAGGTTAATTTAAGGGACGTCATCCAAGATGGCGTCCCTTCAATTCCAATTCGCTGATAGGATTCTATCAGCCATTCGGAATTAAGGTAGAAAAAATCTGATTGGCTGATGCAATCAGCCAATCAGATTGAAGTTCAATCCAATTGGCTGATCCAATCAGCCAATCGTATTGAGCTCGCATTCTATTGGCTGATCGGAACAGCCAATAGAATTCAAGCTCAATACAATTGGCTGATTGGATCAGTCAATCGGATTGAATTTCAATCTGATTGACTGATTGATCAGCCAATCAGATTTTTTCTACATTAATTCCGATTGGCTGATAGAATCCTATCAGGGAGTCATCGGTTGAAGAGGATGGCTCCGCGTCGGCTCCTTTGAAGATGGCTCCGCTCCGGATGGATGAAGATTGAAGACGCCGCCTGGATGAACACTTCTACCGGATGGAGGACCTCTTCTTGCCCCGCTTGGATGAAGACTTCTACCGGATGAAGGACCTTCTCTGCTCACCTTGGATGAAGAATTCGGCTCAGCTGGGTGAAGACGACTCAAGGTAGGATGATCTTCAGGGGGTTAGCGAAAGTTTTTTTTTAAGGGGGGTTTGGGTGGGTTAGAGTAGGGGTATGTGGGTGGTGGGTTGAAATGTTGGGGGGTATTGTATTTTTATTTTCAGGTAAAAGAGCTGATTACTTTGGGGCAATGCCCCGCAAAAATCCCTTTTAAGGGCTGGTAAAAGAGCTGATTACTTTGGTAGTTTAGAATAGGGTAGGGCATTTTTTTATTTTGGGGGGATTTTTATTTTATTAGGGGGCTTAGATTAGGTGTAATTAGTTTAAACTTCTTGTAATTCTTTTTTATTTTTTGTAATTTAGTGGGGGGTTTTTGTATTATAGAATAGTTTATTTTATTGTATTTTAATTTAGCTAATTGTAGGTAATTTATTTAATTAATTTAATTATAGTGTAGTGTTAGGTGTATTTGTAACTTAGGTTAGGATTTATTTTACAGGTAATTTTGTAGTTATTTTAACTAGGTAGCTATAAAATAGTTAACTATTTAATAGCTATTGTACCTGTAAAATAAATATAAATCCTAAAATAGCTACAATGTAATTATTAGTTATATTGTAGCTATATTAGGGTTTATTTTATAGGTAAGTATTTAGTTTTTAATAGGATTAATTTATTTAATTTTAGGAATATTATTTTGTTTAATTTAAATTAAATTTATGTTAGGGGGGTGTTAGGGTTAGGGTTAGAGTTAGGTTTAGGGGTTAATACATTTATTATAGTAGCGGCGATGTTTGGGGTGGGAGATTAGGGGTTAATAATTGTAGGTAGGTGTTGGCGATGTTAGGGAGGGCTGATTAGGGGTTAATAAAATTTATTTTAGTGTTTGCGAGGTGGGAGTGCGGCGGTTTAGGGGTTAATACATTTATTATAGTGACGCGATGTTGGGGGCGGGAGATTATGGGTTAATAATTGTAGGTAGGTGTTGGCGATGTTAGGGAGGGCTGATTAGGGGTTAATAAAATTTATTATAGTGTTTGCGAGGCGGGAGTGCCCGGGTTTAGGGGTTAATACAATTATTATAGTAGCAGCGAGGTCCGGTTGGCAGATTAGGGGTTAATAAGTGTAGGTAGGTGGCAGCGATGTTGGGGGGCGGCAGATTAGGGGTTAATAAATATAATATAGGTGTCGGCGACGTTAGGGGCAGCAGATTAGGGGTTCATAGGTATAATGTAGGTACGGCGGTGTCCGGATCGGCAGATTAGGGGTTAATAATTTAATGAGGGTGTCAGCGATAGCGGGGACGGCAGATTAGGGGTTAGTAAATGTAAGGTTAGGGGTGTTTAGACTCGTGGTTCATGTTAGGGTGTTAGGTGCAGACTTAGAGAGTGTTTCCCCATAGGAAACAATGGGGCTGCGTTAGGAACTGAACGCTGCTTTTTTGCAGAAGTTAGGTTTTTTTTCAGCCCAAACTGTCCAATTGTTTAATATGGGGATATCGTGCACGAGCACGTTTTATCCAGCTTACCGCTACCGTAAGCAATGCTGGTATTGAGGGTTGAAGTGGAGCTAAATTAGGCTCAACGCACCCTTTTCTGAGCCTAACTCAGAAAACTCTAAATACCAGCGTTGTTTGAAGGGTGCTCTGGGAAAAAATGCAGTGTTAGCTACGCGGGTCTTTACCGACAAAACTCTAAATCTAGGCGTAAAATTTTTAATATCCCTCCTGCTACCCCTACCCTCTTAGCATTTTCTTTGCCTATTCAAGGATGCAGACAAAAATAGAAGTGCTCTGCAATTCTTCAAGATTCTGGGATTTTATAAAAAAATTTTTCCCTTAGTTGATAGTTCCTTGAAGAGGGATATGGCCGGGTACTGGCTGTGGAGCATACATCTTTTCTATGGAGTTGTGAGCACAAGCCTTCAAGGGAGTCACTGGAACAGTTTTTTAGCCCCCTTCTGTTTCAACTGAAAGATGTACCTCCTCAAGATATCGCTACTGTCTGTAACAGTATGGGAAGGGCTCTCTACTGCAACCTAAGATCAGGGGAAGATCAGGGGAGGGGACAGGATATTGGTAAGTATATGTTGTCTTACACAGCCCACAGGCTGCCATAGAGGTACATTTGGTCAGTACTTGTAGCCAAAAAACACCTTACATGGGCCATTGTTTCACCTGAGGAGGTTTGTTCACACTTATTACTTCAGATTTTTTTTTTTACCTGATTGGGGGATTTTTTCAACATAATGGTTTGTAGGGTGTTACATTCATTACAGTGTGTGGGATATATACATTTTACTTTGGGGGCATGTTTGTCAGTTTTGATATTTTTAGGTGTGGCTCCTTTAAATACAGTTTCCCTCTGTGCACTCTGCATTACTTCAGTGTGCACAGAGGGAGCGGTATCATCATGTCTGAGGGCTAATAGTGGGACCATTTGGAGGGATCACTGTGATGATGGGGAGGAAGTAGTTAAATGGTTTTCCCACCATTTGCTTTGGTTTGGCATGCTTCCTGCCCCCTCCTGCTTCTCATCTGCTGTAGTGCTTCAGCAGCAGCCTTGTTACACATAATGTCCCAGTCCTGGTACTGGAGAGGGTAAGACAACCTTATACCGGAGCAGAGGACATTCTATTGTCATTATTCACTATAGCTGCTTTAATCACTACATTGACAGTTTGGCCTCTTTTGAGCAGGAACTTTTCTCCAACATTGGTGTGTCCGGTCCACGGCGTCATCCATAACTTGTGGGAATATTCTCCTCCCCAACAGGAAATGGCAAAGAGCACAGCAAAAGCTGTCCATATAGTCCCTCCCAGGCTCCGCCCCCCCAGTCATTCTCTTTGCCGCTCTGAACAAGTAGCATCTCCACGGAGATGGTGAAGAGTATGTGGTGTTTAGTTGTAGTTTTTATTCTACTATCAAGAGTTTGTTATTTTAAAATAGTGCTGGTATGTACTATTTACTCTGAAACAGAAAGAGATGAAGAGTTCTGTTTATGAGAGGAGTATGATTTTAGCAGCAGTAACTAAAATCGATTGCTGTTCCCACACAGGACTGTTGAGCTGAGAGAACTTCAGTTGGGGGGAACAGTTTGCAGACTTTTCTGCTTAAGGTATGACTAGACATTTTTCTAACAAGACTGTGTAATGCTGGAAGGCTGTCATTTTTCCCCTCATGGGGATCGGTAAGCCATTTTCTTAGTCTCAAACAGAATAAAGGGCTTAATATGGGCTATAAACTGGTAGACACTTTTATGGGCTAAATCAATTGCTTTATTTAGGTATTTTATACAGTTTGAAGTTGAATTTCACACTTTTATAACTTTGGGGAACGTTTTTTACGTCAGGCACTTGTTTAGACACCTTCCCAGTCAGGAAGGGCCTTTCTCTGTAGTAGGCAGAGCCTCATTTTTGCGCCATTACTGCGCAGTTAATTTTGAGATCAGTACATGCAGCTGCATGTGTGTGGGTCTGGAATTCATTGAAAAGGTTCCTAGAAGGCTTCATTTGGTATCGTATACTCCCCTGGGTTTGGTGAAGTTGCAGCAAAGGCTGGGGCTGGGACTGTAAGGGGGTTAAAATTGTAAACGGCTCCGGTTTCCACATTTTAAGGGTTAACAGCCTGAAATTTGGGGTGCAATGCTTTGAATGCTTTAAGACAATATTTGTCGTTTATTCTGGCAAGAGGAGAGGTCAAAAAGCTACTGCTACCTCTCTTTCCTTTTGGCTGAAAAGCATCATCCGATTGGCTTACGAGACTGCTGGACGGCAGCCTCCTGAAAGAATCACAGCTCACTCTACTAGGGCTGTGGCTTCCACATGGGACTTCAAGAACGAGGCTTCTGTTGATCAGATATGTAAGGCAGCGACTTGGTCTTCTCTGCACACTTTTGCCAAATTCTACAAATTTGATACTTTTGCTTCTTCGGAGGCTATTTTTGTGAGAAAGGTTTTGCAAGCCGTGGTGCCTTCTGTTTAGGTAACCTGATTTGCTCCCTCCCTTCATCCGTGTCCTAAAGCTTTGGTATTGGTTCCCACAAGTTACGGATGACGCTGTGGACCGGACACACCAATGTTGGAGAAAACAGAATTTATGCTTACCTGATAAATTACTTTCTCCAACGGTGTGTCCGGTCCACGGCCCGCCCTGTTTTTTTAATCAGGTTTGATAAATTTCTTTCTTTAACTACAGTCACCACGGCACCCTATAGTTTCTCCTTTTTTTCTCCTGTCCGTCGGTCGAATGACTGGGGGGGCGGAGCCTGGGAGGGACTATATGGACAGCTTTTGCTGTGCTCTTTGCCATTTCCTGTTGGGGAGGAGAATATTCCCACAAGTTATGGATGACGCCGTGGACCAGACACACCGTTGAAGAAAGTAATTTATCAGGTAAGCATAAATTCTGTTTTTATAAGAAGGGCTTTTCTGAAGCTCGGGGCAGATAAGGAGCTCAGTTTGTACCTGAGCCAAGCTGAATAGAGCTCCGTGTAGTGAGGACTTTTTTGCTGCAGAGAGAAAAGTGTTAAATTTCTTTCCCGCCATCAGCATAACTTTGCACTCTTCCTCAGCTTCTGCTTGATATTGTTGGCGGTCATTGACCACTACAATCAATTAAAGCTCTACTGATCGGCTTCCAGAAGGAGGTGAGATTAACCTTTTACTAGGAGTATGGGGGGGGACTGGTAAACACCTTTATTGTAATAATAGCAACATTTTTGGAACATTTAACAAGTATTATATTTCTCTACAATATAAGATACTTGTTTTCTGTTCATTATGATTGTTATGTATAAGTTTGTCAGTGTATACCATTTCACTAATTTACTGTGCATTTTATTGCAATATGAGTTATGGAGCAGACTGGAGCTGTCTAATCTAGTTGGGTCATTTAGAGGATAGACCCAAAGATGTTGTTTTCTCAAAAAATTGTGTATGCTTTGCAAATAGGTTCCCGTTGATCCTCCAGTTTACAGAACTGCTCAATGCAATAGAATTGCATAATTGCCAAGTGCATAATAAAAAGACAATCACCTAACACCTACTCAGAATTTAAAATAAGCAGTAGATTTTTTTCAGACAAATTATTCCCCCCCTCCCATTTTCCGGCAACCCCTTGTATCATGTGACAGATCAGCAAATCACAGACCAGTATGAGCTTGCACACATGCTCAGTAAGAGCTTGTTCCGCAGAAGGTGTGTATATTAAAAGACTAGGCAAAGTTTCATAATGGAAATACATAGGAAAGTATCTTAAACTGCATGCTTTATATGAATCATAAATGTTTATTTTGTCTTGAGTGTCCCATTAAGTTTTAAGATTGGATATCAGAGCGCCAAACAACGTAGGCAGGGTCTATGGGCAGATAGTCAAATACCAAAGGTAACAATAGGTTGAAATAATATGATTTAATACATAAGATAAAAAAGTTGGTACATTTAAAATTAACAACAATTGGTCATGGATCCATGTTACACTTTAAACTATATATTGAAACACTAGCAACAATTTAAAAATGCTTGTAGAACAATAAATAACAAAAAAAAAAAAATCTTACAAATAATGTCTATCGCATAAACTTAAATTCTAATATGTGAATGCTAGGAGCGCTTATGCACACTCTATTTATAAAAACAATGGGTTACAATGCACAGGTGGATAGATTCCAGGTTGCTTGAAACCAGTGAGTGTGAAATGTAATTGGCTCCGAATTGGGGTTTTGCCTATGTGTTTATCCAAAATTGTGTAAATCCTAACAGGTGGACAAAAAAAAAAATGTTACAGGAATTTCTAGAACCTGAATTCAAAATATAAGACCTGAGGTTGTGAATATGTGTTTAACCAAAAAGGGTGTAAATCCTAACAAGTGAATAAATGTGAGAAAAATATTTTCAAAATAAACAATCAATTCAAAATAAAACAATATACAAGTGAATTTTGGACAAATCAACTAATGCAAACATAAAGCATAAATAGAACCAAACCCCCCCCCCCCCCAAACAAAAAACAAAAAAAAAAAAACAGCACAACTTTAACGTGTGTTCAAATGTGTTTCTGCTTGCAAACTGTGATGTGATGTGAACAAATATCTATTATAAACACTGATTAGTGGCAAAACTTTGTGATTGGATTGAAAGTGAACACAGGCTCTAAATTGATACCCTAAAATACAAATCTAAAGGGCTCAGAGTTGCTGAGCTAGATATAAGGGACTTGCTCAAAGAGCCTCAAGATGTTAATTAAAAGAGACCATATAACAACAGTGGGTTAAAAACAGATGATATAACATAAAATGCTTAAAAGTCCAAATAAATATTCAAATTGGATAATAAGAATCTTGCTATAGTCTGTCTCAATATGGATCCCAACTGCTGATTATGTAGAAATCTTCTTGGGCGTAGTTAAATAATTCCAACTTGCAATGTTGTCCCTTACCTGCCAAAAAAGGAAAGGCAAACAATAGTGCAGATGGCTTCTTAATGTGATCACAATTAAAATACTCCTTACCAGTCCCTTTAAGTTTGCTGAATTTGCTTAAACTCTGTTTTATAGTCTTAAATGTCTACATCTACTACGGTAAATCCAGTTTAGCCCTATCTCCTATATATTAGGGTGGTGTTACTGAGTTTTCTCCGGGGTTTAAGGACTACTAAAAATCCACCATTTGTGTTTTTTTGGATGCTATGACGCCTTCAAGTATTAGAGGCAATGTACCTATGTGTTCTATACTGTTTTAACCAGTTCTGGTTTCTGATTTTCTTTCTAACTCTCTGAGGGTGAATTGTCTTCAGAATGGATTCCATCATCACCATGGTCACAGGTGGTAAAGAAACATGTTTACCCAAGGATAAAAAATTGATACAAGGATAAACCTGATATTCGTTTTTTCTCCCTTTACCATTCCAAAACTCAAAAATCACCTTCTTTCAGATTCCTTGAGGATTATTTTCCTTTATCTGTTATGGGAAATAGGCATCACAGACGCCAGCCTTAGGGTTGGGATGCGGTCTGGGGATCCCAAAGGTCTCAGGGAGTTGAGTTTCCTCACTGGGACCCGATGTTCGAGAGTGCTGAAGACCAGCAATATATTCAAAAGGGATCCGACGCAATGTCGAGAATGCCAGGGAAATATTCAAAAGTGCTGACATTACTGTTTAATTTTAGAGAGACATTTTACTATAAATTGAAATGGGTGTCAATACTAGCGAAATATTCAAAGCAGCTTCGGCACCAACATTTATTCAAAGCAGCTTTGGCATTGACATTGCTGATGTAAAGTACATTTTTAAATATATTGCACCAAGCCTAATAAATATACCTATGTACCCCTAAAGCGACATAACCCACCACCGCAAGCTAACCCTACACTACTTAACTCCTAAACCGCGAATAGCACACTACAATAAACTTCCAAACCTATTAAACCCTATACCACCAATAGCCCACCGCAACAAACTTCCAAACCTATTAACCCCTATATCGCCATAACTCACTACCACAAACTACCCCTACACTACTTAACTGCTATACCGCCATCGCCATTGGAAACACCCCCCTAAACTGCCAAAAAAAACTATGCAAACACTTCTTAATATTACACTAAGGTAGCAGAAAATCGAATATATCTATATTCGTTATAACATCTTATCAGTGGTGTAGACCCTTTAAGACATATGGGCCCGAATTCGCGTGGCAAATCTGTTGCTAACACACCGCGCACAATGTGGCTTTAATGCAATTTCCATTGCGCCACTATTACAAGTTTCAAAATAACTTTCTTTTCGCATGCGTTATGCTGTGGTAATCTGCATACCACACATAAACCAAGTTACAACTTGGCGTGCACGTGCACGTATTCCCCAGTAGAGAAACAAAATGTTGGAAAAAACACCTGCGATTGCAAAATCACCATTGCATTTTCGCATTCCCCATTAAAATCTATGGAGAAAAAGAAAGTTGTCAAAAAACTAACACCCTAACATAAGCCCCTAGTCTAATAACCCCTAAACCACCATCTCCCCACAAAGCAAATAGTAAATAAACCTATTAATCCCTATACCGCCAACCCCCGCATCGCAACTACTAAATAAACTTATTAACCTTAAAACCGCCATCCCCCCACGATTTTTTATTTAATTTTTGGGGTGTTCTTTCTTTTTTAAGATTAGGGATTTTTTTTAATTCTTATTTTCGGCAGAAAAAGAGCCTAAATACCCTAGTAGATTAGTTTTTTTTTAGTTAGGTATTTTTTAATTTAAGCTTAGGTTTTAATTTTGTTTTACAGGTAAGTTTTTATTTATTTTAAGGTAGTTAGTATATTTTAACTTTAATTTTGATATATTTTGATTTTTGTAAAGTTAGGGGGTGTTAGGTTTAGGGATTAATAGTTTAATGTAGGTAGTTGCGATGCGGGGGGATGTCGGTTTAGGGGTTAATAGGTTTATTTAGTAGTTGCGATGCAGGGGATGGCGGTTTAGGGGTTGATAGGTTTATTTAGTGGTTGCAATGCAGGGGTGGTGGTTTAGGAGGTTAATAGGTTTATTTAGTAGTTGCAGTGTGGGGGGATGGAAGTTTAGGGGTTAATAGGTTTATTTAGTGGTTGCAAAGCAGGTTTAGGGGTTAATAGTGTAGTTTATGGGTGTAGGTGTACTTCGTAAGATATTTTTGAAGTTTCGTGAAACTTTTTTGTTTCTCGAAACACATTACTACAGGTCTTTGAACGCAGAATGGATTGTGCAGTAAAGGCCATATTGCTCACGGGAAAGCCATACTGCACAACTTGTAATAGCAAATCAGTGACCATTCCGCATGTAAAGACCATATGGCACCATACCGCATGACTTGTAATCTAGTTCATGGTAAATACTAGGCAAGAGAGAAAAGCAGTATTGTAATCGGTACTGCATAAAAGAAAGGGAATTGAGCACTCTTTTCACAATTAAAAATATAAATTTAATTTATTTAGTTAACACACCACTTAAGCTGTTAACCCCTAAACCACCACAGCCTGGAGGGCTGCTGCCATAGAGAAAGAAGAGGAGCACCGCCGGAGTCAAGTTGAGTCCGGAGTCAAGTTGAGTGAGTAGAAACTTTGGGGTTTAGAGTTAGTAATTATTTTTAGAATAGGGTTAATAGTGTAGATTGGGCTGGGGATTAGGATGTGCAAGAGGTTAATTGTTTAGTGTAGCATTGCATTTATACACAATGTTTAAATAATATGCCTTATCATGTATAATGCATATATTTTAAGTATCCTATTATATAAAAGGCCAAGTGTGTTTGTCCGAAGCTGTCATGCGCAGTAGAGACAGCACGAGGACAAACACACCTGGCCTTACCTGACAATCCAAGCTATTTGTTGCCAAAGTGGGCGTCGCCGGGCAGGAGCGTGGGCATGGCCGGCGGTAGCGTGGACGTGGCCAGCATGGTCGGGGGCGTTGTCAGGCATGGTCGGGCGTGTCCGGGCGCGGTCGACTCGACAGAGAGGAGAGAGAAATAGAAAGAGAGGGGGAGAGACAAAAAGAGATAGGAAAGAGCTACAGAGAGGGGGAAGAGCAAAAGAGAGGGGACAGTGCAGAAGAGAGGGGGGAGAGAGCAAAATAGAGGGGAAACAGCAGAATAGAGGGAAGAGAAAAAGAGAGTGGGGGAGAGAGAGCAAAAGAGAGGGGGGAGAGAGAGCAAAAGAGAGGGGGAGAGAGAGCAATAGAGAGGGGGAGAGAGAGCAATAGAGAGGGGGAGAGAGAGAGAGAACAAAAGAGAGGGGAGAGAGAGAGCAAAAGAGAGGGGGAAGAGAGAGGGCAAAATAGAGGGATGGAGAGAAAGAGCAAAAGAAAGGGATAGAGAGAGAGAGCAAAAAAAGGAGAGAGAGACAGAGCAAAAGAGAGGGGGAGAGAGAGAGCACAAAAGAGAGGGGGGAGAGAGAGCGCAAAAGAGAGGGGGGAGAGAGAGCGCCAAAGAGAGGGGGAGAGAGAGAGCACAAAAGAGAGGGGGAGAGAGAGCGCAAAAGAGAGGGGGAGAGAGAGAGCACAAAAGAGAGGGGGAGAGAGAGAGAGAGCAAAAGAGAGAGAGAGAACGCAAAAGAGAGGGGGGAGAGAAAAAGCATAAAAGAGAGGGGGGAGAGAGAGCGCAAAAGAGAGGGGGAGAGAGAGCAAAAGAGAGGAGGGAGAGAAAGCAAAAGGGAGAGAGGGAGCAAAAGAGAGGGGGGGAGAGAGAGAGCAAAAGAGAGGCGGAGAGAGAGAGAGAGCAAAAGAGAGGGGGAGAGAGTACAAAAAAGAGGGGTGAGAGCACAAATGAGAGGGGGAGAGAGAGCAAAAGAGAGGGGGGGAGAGAGAGAGCAAAAAGAGAGGGAGGAGAGAGAGAGCAAAAAGAGAGGGAGGAGAGAGAGAGCAAAAGAGAGGGGAGAGAGTGCAGCAAAAGAGAGGGGAAGAGAGCACAAAAGAGAGGGGGAGAGAGAGCAAAAGAGAGGGGGGAAGAGAGAGAGCAAAACGAGAGGGGGAGAGAGAGAGCAAAAGAGAGGTGGAGCGAGAGAGAGTGCAAAAGAGAGGGGAGAGAGCGCAAAAGAGAGGGGAAGAGAGCAAAAGAGAGGGGGGAGAGAGAGAGTAAAAAGAGAGGGGGGAGAGAGAGAGCAAAATGAGAGGGGGAGAGAGAGAGCAAAAGAGAGGTGGAGCGAGAGAGAGCGCAAAAAAGAGGGGGAGAGAGTGCGAAAGAGAAAGGGAGAGAGAGAGCAAAAAAAAAAGGAGAGAGAGAGACAGAGCAAAAGAGAGGGGGGGAGAGAGAGCACAAAAGAGAGGGGGGAGAGAGAGCACAAAAGAGAGGGGGGAGAGAGAGAGTGCAAAAGAGAGGGGGTGAGAGAGAGCGAAAAAGAGAGGGGAGAGAGCGCAAAAGAGAGGGTAAAAGAGCACAAAAGAGAGGGGGAGAGAGAGCAAAAGAGAGGGGGAAGAGAGAGAGCAAAAAGAGAGGGGGAGAGAGAGAGCAAAAGAGAGGTGGAGTGAGAGAGAGCGCAAAAGAGAGGGGAGAGAGTGCAAAAGAGAGGGGAAGAGAGCAAAATATTGGGGGGGAGAGAGAGTAAAAAGAGAGGGGGGGAGAGCAAAATGAGAGGGGGAGAGAGAGAGCTAAAGAGAGGTGGAGCGAGAGAGAGCGCAAAAGAGGGGGGGAGAGAGAGCAAAAGAGAGGGGGGAAGAGAGCAAAAGAGAGGGGGGAGAGAGAGAGTAAAAAGAGAGGGGGGAGAGAGAGAGCAAAATGAGAGGGGGAGAGAGAGAGCAAAAGAGAGGTGGAGCGAGAGAGAGCGCAAAAAAGAGGGGGAGAGAGTGCAAAAGAGAAGGGGAGAGAGAGAGCAATGTTCGGGACTGCGCTTCCATAGGCTCCAATGGGAGCCTCATTCTGATGGTATCAAGACGGCATAAGAACCTAAGTGCAGTGATTGCATCATTTGTAAATATGTATCTATATACTGAAATACATTTATATGTATGTGTTACAATGTGTATATACACATATTAACACATAAATATATATGTATATAAGCATATCCTATTATATAAAAGGCCAAGTGTGTTTGTTCGAAGCTGTCATGCGCAGTAGAGACAACACAAGGACAAACACACCTGACCTTACCTGACAATCCATGCTGTTTGTGGCAAAAGTGGGCGTGGCCGGGCAGGAGCATGGGCATGGCTGGCCGGAGCGTGGACGGCATGGTCGGGGACGTGGTCCGGCGTGTTCTGGCACGGTCGGCGCAACAGAGAAGAAAGAGAAATAGAAAGAGAGGGGGAAGAGCAGAAGAGAGGGGACAGTGCAGAAGAGAGGGGACAGTTCAGAAGAGAGGGAGGAGAGAGCAAAATATAGGGGAAAGAGCAAAATAGAGAGGAAAGAGCAGAATAGAGGGAAGAGAGGGAAAAAGAGAGGAGGGAGAGAGAGCAAAAGAGAGGGGGAGAGAGAGCAAAAGAGAGGGGGAGAGAGAGCAATAAAGAGGGGGAGAGAGAGCAATAGAGAGGGGAAGAGAGAGAGGGAAAGAGAGGGGAAAGAGACAGCGCAAAAGAGAGGGGGAGAGAGAGAGAGAGCAAAAGAGAGGGGGAAGAGAGAGAGCAAAAGAGAGGGATGGAGAGAAAGAGCAAAAGAAAGGGATGGAGAGAGAGAGCAAAAAAAAAGGAGAGAGAGAGACAGAGCAAAAGAGAGGGGGGGAGAGAGAGAGCACAAAAGAGAGGGGGGGAGAGAGAGCGCAAAAGAGAGGGGGGAGAGAGAGAGTGCAAAAGAGAGGGGGTGAGAGAGAGCGAAAAAGAGAGGGGAGAGAGCGCAAAAGAGAGGGTAAAAGAGCACAAAAGAGAGGGGGAGAGAGAGCAAAAGAGAGGGGGAAGAGAGAGAGCAAAAAGAGAGGGGGAGAGAGAGAGCAAAAGAGAGGTGGAGTGAGAGAGAGCGCAAAAGAGAGGGGAGAGAGTGCAAAAGAGAGGGGAAGAGAGCAAAATAGAGGGGGGGAGAGAGAGTAAAAAGAGAGGGGGGGAGAGCAAAATGAGAGGGGGAGAGAGAGAGCTAAAGAGAGGTGGAGCGAGAGAGAGCGCAAAAGAGGGGGGGAGAGAGCGCAAAAGAGAAGGGGAGAGAGAGAGCAAGGGGTGGGAGCCTCATTGTGATGGTATCAAGACGGCATAAGAACCTAAGTGCAGTGATTGCATCATTTGTAAATATGTATCTATATACTGAAATACATATATATGTATGTGTTAATATGTGTATATACACATATTAACACATAAATATATATGTATATAAGCATATCCTATTATATAAAAGGCCAAGTTTGTTTGTCCAAAGCTGTCATGTGCAGTAGAGACAGCATGAGGACAAACACACCTGGCCTTACCTGACAATCCATGCTGTTTGTGGCGAAAGTGGGCGTGGCCGGGCAGGAGCGTGGGCATGGCCGGCCGGAGCATGGACGGCATGGTCGGGGGCGTGGTCCGGCGTGTTCGGGCACGGTCGGCGGAACAGAGAAGAAATAGAAATAGAAAGAGAGGGGGAAGAGCAGAAGAGAGGGGACAGTGCAGAAGAGAGGGGGAGAGAGCAAAATAGAGGGGAAAGAGCAAAAGAGAGAGGAAAGAGCAGAATAGAGGGAAGAGAGAGAAAAAGAGAGGGGGGAGAGAGAGCAAAAGAGAGGGGGGAGAGAGAGTAAAAGAGAGGGGGAGAGAGAGCAATAGAGAGGGGGAGAGAGAGCAATAGAGAGGGGGAGAGAGAGCAAAAGAGAGGGAAGAGAGACAGAGCAAAAGAGAGGGGGAGAGAGGGGAGAGAGAGAGCAAAAGAGAGGGGGAAGAGAGAGAGTAAAAGAGAGGGATGGAGAGAAAGAGCAAAAGAAAGGGATGGAGAGAGAGAGCAAAAAAAGGAGAGAGAGACAGAGCAAAAGAGAGGGGAGAGAGAGAGCACAAAAGAGAGGGGCGAGAGAGCGCAAAAGAGAGGGGGGAGAGAGAGAGTGCAAAAGACAGGGGGAGAGAGCGCAAAAGAGATGGGAAGAGAGAGAGCACAAAAGAGAGGGGGAGAGAGAGCGCAAAAGAGAGGGGGAGAGAGAAAGGAAGAGAGAACGCAAAAGAGAGGGGGAGAGAAAAAAGCATAAAAGAGAGGGGGGAGAGAGAGCGCAAACGAGAGGGGGAGAGAGAGCAAAAGAGAGGGGGGGAGAGAGAGCAAAAGAGGGGGGAGAGAAAGCAAAAGGGAGCAAAAGAGAAGTGGGGGAGAGAGAGAGCGAAAGAGAGGTGGAGCGAGAGAGAGTTCAAAAGAGAGGGGGAGAGAGCACAAAGAGAGGGGGAGAGAGAGCAAAAGAGAGGGGGAGAGAGAGAGCAAAAAGAGAGGGGAGAGAGAGAGCAAAAAGAGAGGGGGGAGAGAGAGAGCAAAAGAGAGGTGGAGCGAAAAAGAGCACAAAAGAGAGGGGAGAGAGTGCAAAAGAGAGTGGAAGAGAGCACAAAAGAGAGGGGGAGAGAAAGCAAAAGAGAGGGGGAAGAGAGAGAGCAAAAAGAGAGGGGGGAGAGAGAGAGCTAAAGTGAGGTGGAGCGAGAGAGAGTGCAAAAGAGAGGGGAGAGAGCGCAAAAGAGAGGGGAAGAGAGAGCAAAATAGAGGGGGGAGAGAGAGAGTAAAAGAGAGGGGGGAGAGAGAGAGCAAAATGAGAGGGGGGAGAGAGAGAGCAAAAGAGAGGTGGAGCGAGAGAGAGCGCTAAAGAGAGGGGGAGAGAGCGCAAAAGAGAAGGGGAGAGAGAGCAAGGGGTGGGACCGCTGTACTGCAAAAAATGGCCCGTGTAAACGGGCTTTAGGACTAGTTGTATATAATTACAAATGTAGTTATTTTTGCTTGTTCATTTTATTATTTTAAACATAAATGTATATTTTAAATAATACGATGTTGGCGGACATTCGCAGAAGCCGCAATCCCTATTACTTCCTATGGGAGAAACATTGCCACTTGTCCGCACTTTGTGGATCAGCCCCCTTTTTTACAATATATCGACAGAAAGGAAGATTATTGTCGGTTGATGCTTTGAGTATCAGGGCCAAGGCTAAGCTACCTAAAAGTATCTTGATGTGTGATCATCAGAGCTCTTTAGGCATGGCCTCTTCTCAGGACTGTTTCCATTAATTTGCTTATATAATTTATCAGGGTGGTACTCGCAGTTCTCAAGCAAAGAAGGAGGTATCTTGCATACTGAAAATTGGGCAGAAGCTCATCATTGTAACTGTCAGCATTTCACATTCCCGGGTCCACAATTGGGAAGCGTATTTTGAGTCAATTGTCTCTCATTCAAAATGTTTTTAAACATGTTGCTGGGTTAATACAGAGGTCGACTTGATGGCATCCCATCTTGAATCACAAACTCCCCAAGTATGAGTCGAGGTCTAGAGATCCTCAAGTGGAATTGATAGATCTAGTTTATATGTTTACTTCATTTGTACTTCTTTCAAGTGTAATTGACAGGAGATATTTAAGCAATGTTAACAGCTTCTGATTGGCTATCCTCCTTGCATGACAACAATGCTTTCTCCATGTGCACACAGGCCGCAATGTATATGACAAGGATGCTTCTTCCTATGCATTGAACTGGATAAGCATAGGAGGAGAAAGAAAGTGTAGTTATTAGTAATGTTCAAAAGAGCATGTGTTTTTTTTAGGAGGTAAAAAGATACTTTCCTTTTTGCTCAAGAAGAGACACTGAACACTAGTAGACAAGCTCCTGTCTGTCTTGCCTATTGTGGAATTATCCTTGTTTGTGAGCTATTTCCCCATCCCCAAGCTCTCTCTAGGTTATAAATGTCTTACAGCTAGATTTAGAGTTGGGCGGTAGCCGTCAAAACCAGCGTTAGAGGCTCCTAACGCTGGTTTTTACCGCCCTCTGGTATTTGGAGTCAGTCATTAAAGGGTCTAACGCTCACTTTCCAGCCGCGACTTTTCCATACCGCAGATCCCCCTACGCCATTTGCGTATCCTATATTTTCAATGGGATCTTTCTAACGCCGGTATTTAGAGTCGTGGCTGAAGTGAGCGTTAGAAATCTAACGACAAAACTCCAGCCGCAGAAAAAAGTCAGTAGTTAAGAGCTTTCTGGGTTAACGCCGGTTTATAAAGCTCTTAACTACTGTGCTCTAAAGTACACTAACACCCATAAACTACCTATGTATCCCTAAACCGAGGTCCCCCCACACCGCCGCCACTCTATTAAATTTTTTTAACCCCTAATCTGCCGCTCCGTACACCGCCGCCACCTACATTATCCCTATGTACCCCTAATCTGCTGCCCCTAATACCGCCGACACCTACATAATATTTATTAACCCCTAATCTGCCGCCCCCAACGTCGCCGCCACCTACCTACACTTATTAACCCCTAATCTGCCGACCGAACTGCACCGCTACTATAATAAATGTATTAACCCCTAATCCGTCTCACTCCCGCCTCAATAACCCTATAATAAATAGTATTAACCCCTAATCTGCCCTCCCTAACATCGCCGACACCTAACTTCAAACATTAACCCCTAATCTGCCGACCGGAGCTCACCGCTATTCTAATAAATTTTTTAACCCCTAAAGCTAAGTCTAACCCTAACACTAACACCCCCCTAAGTTAAATATAATTATTATCTAACGAAATAAATTAACTCTCACTCCCGCCTCAATAACCCGCCTCACTCCCGCCTCAATAACCCTATAATAAATAGTATTAACCCCTAATCTGCCCTCCCTAACATTGCTGACACCTAACTTCAAACGTTAACCCCTAATCTGCCGACCGGAGCTCACCGCTATTCTAATAAATTTTTTAACCCCTAAAGCTAAGTCTAACCCTAACACTAACACCCCCCTAAGTTAAATATAATTATTATCTAACGAAATAAATGAACTCTTATTATATAAATTAATCCTATTTAAATTGTAATTATATTGTAGCTATTTTAGGATTAATATTTATTTTACAGGCAGCTTTGTAATTATTTTAACCAGGTACAATAGCTAAAATAGTTAAAATAATTACAAAATTACCTGTAAAATAAATCCTAACATAAGTTACAATTAAACCTAACACTACACTATCAATAAATTAATTAAATAAAATACATAACAAATAACTACAATTAAACCTAACACTACACTATCAATAAATTAATTAAATACAATACCTACAAATAACTACAATTAAATAAACTAACTAAAAATAAAAAAGAACTAAGTTACAAAAAATAAAAAAATATTTACAAACATTAGAAAAATATTACAACAATTTTAAACTAATTACACCTACTCTAAGCCCCCTAATAAAATAACAAAGACCCCCAAAATAAAAACATGCCCTACCCTATTCTAAATTTAAAAAGTTCAAAGCTTTTTTACCTTACCAGCCCTGAAAAAGGGCCATTTGTGGGGCATGCCCCAAATAATTCTGCTCTTTTGCCTATAAAAAAAAACATACAATACCCCCCCCAACATTACAACCCACCACCCACATACCCCAATCAGAATCAAGTTCAATCCGATTGGCTGATCCAATCAGCCAATCATATTGAGCTTGCATTCTATTGGCTGATCGGAACAGCCAATAGAATGCAAGCTCAAACTGATTGGCTGATTGGATCAGCCAATCGGATTGAACTTGATTCTGATTGGCTGATAGAATCCTATCAACCAATCGGAATTCGAGGGACGCCATCTTGGATGACGTCCCTTAAAGGAACCTTCATTCTTCAGTTGGACATCTGAAGAAGAAGATTGATCCGCGCTGGAGGTCTTCAAGATGGAGCCGTTCCTCATCGGATGAAGATAGAAGATGACGCTTGGATCAAGATGGTTGCCGGTCCGGATCTCCTCTTCTTCACGGATAGAATGAAGACTTTGGAGCCTCTTCTGGACCTCTTCAGCCGCCGCTTGATAGAAGATTTCAGCCGGATTATGGATCGGCAGCCCCCGCTTGGGCTTGGATGAAGATTTCAGAGCCTGGAGCGATCGGTGAACCTGGCATGGTGAAGATAAGGTAGGAAGATCTTCATGGGCTTAGTGTTAGGTTTATTTAAGGGGGGTTTGGGTTAGATTAGGGGTATGTGGGTGGTGGATTGTAATGTTGGGGGGGGTATTGTATTTTTTTTTTTACAGGCAAAAGAGCTGAATTATTTGGGGCATGCCCCGCAAATGGCCCTTTTCAGGGCTGTTAAGGTAAAAGAGCTTTGAATTTTTTTAATTTAGAATTTGGTAGGGCATTTTTTTATTTTGGGGGCTTTGTTATTTTATTAGGGGGCTAAGAGTAGGTGTAATTAGTTTAAAATTGTTGTAATATTTTTCTAATGTTTGTAAATATCTTTTATTTTTTGTAACTTAGTTCTTTTTTATTTTTTGTACTTTAGTTAGTTTATTTAATTGTAGTTATTTGTAGGTATTGTATTTAATTAATTTATTGATAGTGTAGTGTTAGGTTTAATTGTAACTTAGGTTAGGATTTATTTTACAGGTAATTTTATAATTATTTTAACTATTTTAGCTATTGTACCTGGTTAAAATAATTACAAAGTTGCCTGTAAAATAAATATTAATCCTAAAATAGCTACAATATAATTATAATTTATATTGTAGCTATATTAGGATTTATTTTACAGGTAAGTATTTAGCTTTAAATAGGATTAATTTATATAATAAGAGTTAATTTATTTAGTTAGATAATAATTATATTTAACTTAGGGGGGTGTTAGTGTTAGGGTTAGACTTAGGTTTAAGGGTTAAAAAATTTATTAGAATAGCGGTGAGCTCCGGTCGGCAGATTAGGGGTTAATGTTTGAAGTTAGGTGTCGGCGATGTTAGGGAGGGCAGATTAGGGGTTAATACTATTTATTATAGGGTTATTGAGGCGGGAGTGAGGCAGATTAGGGGTTAATACATTTATTATAGTAGCGGTGTGGTTCGGTCGGCAGATTAGGGGTTAATAAGTGTAGGTAGGTGGAGGCGACGTTGTGGGGGGCAGATTAGGGGTTAATAAATATAATATAGGGGTCGGCGGTGTTAGGGGCAGCAGATTAGGGGTACATAGGTATAATGTAGATAGCGGCGGTATACAGAGCGGCAGATTAGGGGTTAATAATAATATGCAGGGGTCAGCGATAGCAGGGGTGGCAGATTAGAGGTTAATAAGTGTAAGGTTAGGGGTGTTTAGACTCGGGGTACATGTTAGAGTGTTAGGTGCACACGTAGGAAGTGTTTCCCCATAGAAAACAATGGGGCTGCGTTAGGAGCTGAACGCTGCTTTTTTGCAGGTGTTAGGTTTTTTTTCAGCTCAAATGGCCCCATTGTTTTATATGGGGGAATCATGCACGAGCACGTTTTTGAAGCTGGCCGCGTCCGTAAGCACCGCTGGTATCGAGAGTTGCAGTGGCGGTAAATATGCTCTACGCTCCCTTTTTTGGAGCCTAACGCAGCCCTTCTGTGAACTCTAAATACCAGCGGTATTTAAAAGGTGCAGGGGAAAAAAAGCATGCGTAGCTAACGCACCCCTTTGGCTGCAGAACTCTAAATCTAGCTGTTAGTTTCCAAGGTGAGCCCAGGTGCTGCATAGACATGCAACTGGGCTGCTTTAACCCAAACTCACCCATGAAACTCCTCCTCTGCCCATAATGACCTCACAAACAGAACACACACAACTCTTTCTACAGATTTCCCTAACTTAATCTAAGACTTCACCCTGAGATTTCCTCCACAAAATATTGGGGGAGTCTTAAAGGGTCATATGTAGCTCCCTTGCAGACAGTTAGTGTGCCCCTTTAATGCCTTAATATACCTGAAGAAATGTAGTAAATGCAGTTAATGAGGTTGTAAGCCAACATTAGAAACACACCCTTTACATTACTTAGTAGACTAACATAGCTTTACTCTTATTATATCAACAAGTTAAGTATTTAACTGGTTTTGGGACATTATTTTATTATTAAACAGAGAAAAATATGATTTAAACAATTTAAAGGTTTTATTAATTAATTATAAGCAGACAAGAAACTGTCTGCATTGTATTGCCACATGTATGTTTCTGTCTACTGTTATAGTGACGTGAATTACAAGTCATTAGCGTATTAACAAGTGTATTCTGTGTATGTGGCATATAGAGCATACTATAAAGCATAGTAAAGTAAATGAATAATAACATCTATCTAGGGATGTTATTGGTGTTGCTTATACCATCCCTCCTATTCTGGACTAGTGAATCCAGGGGCTCGATGATCTAAAGCTCTCCATTCTTGCGAGATGATCTAAGATGTCTTGTCAATACCATAAAGTCCCTTAAAAAACATTATAAAGGCAAATTCTAGCTTAACATCTCTTTATCTCACTATGCAGGGCTCTGGATATGAAGGAGAGAAACAAAGATTTTGTGAGATTTCTCTTCATCACCAGGTCACAAACACCTATAATAATGAGTTGCATGTGGCTACTCTTGAGGTAATCAGTGGGACGAACGGATCAGAAATAAGTAAAGGGGTTAAGTACAGGGTTAATGATTAAACAAACAGAGGTGGCATAAAATGTGTAAGATTGTTTAACATCTTTAGCTTGTTATCTATTACTACTCCCAAATTCATTTCCTCCTCTGTTTTGCTAAGTCTAGTCCAATGTAAATAATATACCTGCTTATTTTTACTTCCAAAATGTAGAATCTTGCATTTTCCTGTATTAAACCTCATTTTCTATTTACCTGCCCATACTTCTAATTTTTGCAGATCCCCTTGTAACGCTAGTTCATCCTGCTTTGACCTTACACAACTTTTTATCATCTGCAAAAATATAGATGTTGCTATTTAATCCTTGCTCCAAGTCATTAATAAAAATATAAAAAAATATTAAAAAATATTAAAAAGAACAATGCCCAGGATACTGATTACCTTTGTCCAATCTGAGTATGAATTTACTACTACTGTGTGACCTGTTCTTTTAAATGAGTAGTATGTTTGTCGTTCATCACAGGTAATGATTGATGATAACCTTACCTAGCATGCAGCTCTTAGCAAGCCCTATGATGGGTAGTTTGGCCTTTACAACTACTGTCATGTGAAAAAGAAAGTACACATTCTTTGAATTCTATGGTCTTACCTATCAGGACATAACAATCATCTGGTCCTTAGTAGGTCTTAAAATTAGGTAAATACAACCTCAAATGAACAACAACAAATGACATATTACACCATGTCATGATTTATTTTACAAAAATAAAGCCAAAATGGAGAAGCTGTGTGTAAAAAAGTACACCTTATGATTCAATAACTTTTAGAACCAACTTTAGCAGCAATAACTTGAAGTAATTGTTTTCTGTTTAACTTAATCAGTCTCTCACATCATTGTGGATGAATTTTTGCTCACTCTCCTTTACAACATTGCTTCAGTTTATTGAGGTTTATGCACATCTTGCTTAAGGTCCTGCCACAGCATTTCAATTGGGTTGAGATTTGGACTTTGACCAAGCCATTGCAACATTTCTTTCCTTTTTCACCCAATTATGTTGTAGATTTGCTTGTGTGCTTGGGATCATTGTCTTGTTGTTGACCCAATTTCAGCCCAGCTTTAGCTGTCAGACAGATTGCCTCACATTTTACTCAGGATTACTTTGGTTTACAGAGGAGTTCATGGTCTACTCAATGACTGCAAGATGCCCAGGTCCTGTGACTGCAAAACAAGCTCAAATCATAACCCTCCCCGAACATGCTTGACAGTTGGTATAAGGTGTTTGTGCTGATATGCTGTGTTTGGTATTCAACAAACATGGCGTTGTGCATTATGGCCAAACATCTCCATTTCAGTCTCATCTGTCCACAGGACATTGTTCCAGAAGTCTTGTGGTTTTTTTCAGATGCAACTTTGCAAACCTAAGCCGTGCTGCCATGTTCTTTTTAGTTAGAAGAGGATTTCTCCTGATAACCCTTGCATACAAACCATTCTTGTTCAGTCTTTTTTTTTTTAATAAACATTGGTACAGTCTATTGAGCTAAGGACCTAATCCTGAAAAGCTAAATAAATCGGCTTTGCGTGTTAGTGACACTTCACTTAAACATAAACATTATTGCAAAAACAGATTACAGCAAAAAAGCCTTCTTACATATAGGTCACTAAACTAATTTCCAACCTATTGGTTAAGCTAGTTTCAATATCACTAGCTACCAACTAAAGTATCCCTTCCTGACACAAGGATGGGGGAGAGAGATAGGAAAAATAAAGAGTGGGGGGAAAGGGGGGGCCTTCCCCTCACTACATAATATGTTCCAATAGCCATGACCTTGGAAACATTTCTATGTGTATCTGTTGTTTAAACCATTCGGATTTCTTAAAAGGTGAAACTATTTGTAATTGAGTAGCTATAGGGAGGGACAGGATCATCAGCTTCCATTTAGCAAAGAACTGGTACAATTGTTTATTATGAATTTTTTTTATATTATACTGTTCCAATATTATCTGATACTGAGCTTTTCTCCGAAATTCTAAAAACTTAAGATTTTCCTTACTCTTCCAGTTAGTAAATATCACATTTCTCCCTACTAATATCATTGCATTCAGAAATTTATAGTTCATTTTAGGCATATCATATCTGAAGAGAAAAAGTATCTCAGATTGCGTTATTTTAATCTGGGTTCCCAAAACCTTATTACACCAAACATTAACTTTATTCCAAAATTGCACTACTTTAGGACATTTCCATATTCAATGTATTAAGTCTGCCATTACTTGTGTGCATTTAGGACATTCTCCTATCGCTGGGGCACCAACCCATTTGGATACTCTAGCTGGAGAAAAATATGACATATTCAATAGTTTTATATGGGATTCTCGCCAGCTGACTGAAATTGTGGCCTTGGTTACTAACCTCACACTGTTACTGATCCACTCCCTCTCCACTAAGGGCAACACCTTGTTCCATTTCTCAGATAATCTGTTAATATGGATCAGAAGCAAAGACCTTTTTTTGTAGGAAGTCAGGGTATTTCGGACAAAATTTTAGCCAAAATTACAAAATAAGACAACAGAAAAACTATATCTCAGTAATTAATTATCAGAATAAAAAATTCACTAAGAGCTCAGAAATAAGACAAGTCTTTCTAGATTATTTTCAAAAAGTGTACTCTTTTAGTCCAATAGATAATGATAACAAAGAGAAGTTCTGGCAAAAGATTAAATTACCACAGATTTTGAGACGACTTACAAATCCTTAAAGGGACAGTCTACACCAGAATTGTTATTGTTTTAAAAGATAGATAATCCCTTTATTACCCATTCCCCAGTTTTGCATAAACAACACAGTTATAATAATATACTTTTAACCTCTGTGATTATCTTGTATCTAAGCCTCTGCAAACTGCCCCTTTATTTCAGTTCTTTTGACAGACTTGCAGTCTAGTCAATCAGTGCCTGCTCCCAGATAACTTCACGTGCACGAGCACAGTGTTATCTATATGAAATACGTGAACTAACACCCTCTAGTGGTGAAAAACTGTTAAAATGTATTCTGAAAGAGGTGGCCTTCAAGGTCTAATAAATTAGCATATGAACCTCCTAGGTTAAGCTTTTAACTAAGAATACCAAGAGAACAAAGCAAAATTGGTGATAAAAGTAAATTGGAAAATTGTTTAAAATTACATACTCTATCTGAATCATGAAAGTTTATTTTGGCCTAGACTGTCCCTTTAATGAACCAATTTCAATAAAAGAGATGGGCCCCATCCGATATGCACCGTCACCTGCAAAAGCCAGTGACGCTGTTTTTTTGCGCGGGTTTGGTATCACATATACGGCGTAGCATACAAGTTACGTGCATATATTTCAGCCTTTGCCAGTATTTTTTTTACCCAAAGACTGACATAGAAAACACGCTCAATTTGGTATCCAATATACAGCGTAAGGACTTACGCGCGCAGAATTCAGAAAATCTACTCCATTCTCATCTTGCCACAAATTGTTTTAACAATATTAGTGTACTAAAACGCACCTCACATGGATGTGGATGACAATTATATGGTAAATAACAGAGGACAAGATTTATGGTGAACTATAAGAATATTTATTTATTTTTAGGCTTCTTGGATGAGGGGGCTGAGGTGACTGTAGTGGATTTCCTTGTTCTCTTGGTTTGTGAAGATTCAGATGTTTCTGCTGGAGTGCTGGCCACAGATGATATGCTGGAGGCAGTGTCCTGCTGGTGTGTAAAGTGCTCAACCAACACACCCAAGAGTTGATTTTGTTCCCGCCATCTATTGTCCATCTGCATCTGCATATCAGACAGAATTCTCATCATCTGCGACTAGTTTTGAACAATTCCACTTAATGATGCTGCCATGTCCCTCTGCAGCTCTATGCTACGCTTGTGTAACCTCTCTTGGATCCTGCAAAACCTCTGTTGGCCTCTTTGTCTGCTCTTGCAGCTTGTTATAAGACTCCTCTGGAGTGAAATGTATTCCTCACCCAGGGGAGAATACAATGCATCCACAGGTTCTTGAGAAGCAGGGCTTCTAGGTGCTTGAGGTGCAGGTTCAGCTGCATCTCCTGGTTCCTGTGGGACATTTCTTTCATGTAATTGGCAAGAGTCCATGAGCTAGTGACATATGGGATATACAATCCTACCAGGAGGGGCAAAGTTTCCCCAACCTCAAAATGCCTATAAATACACCCCTCACCAAAACCATAATTCAGTTTTACAAACTTTGCCTCCTATGGAGGTGGTGAAGTAAGTTTGTGCTAAGATTTCTACGTTGATATGCACTTCTCAGCATTGTTGAAGCCCGATTCCTCTCAGAGTACAGCGAATGTCAGAAGGACGTGAAGGGAGTATCACTTATTTGAATACGATGATTTCCCTAATGGGGGTCTATTTCATAGGTTCTCTGTTATCGGTCATAGAGATTCATCTCTTCCCTCCCTTTTCAGATCGACGATATACTCTCAATTTACCATTACCTCTACTAATAACTGTTTTAGTACTGGTTTGGCTATCTGCTATATGTGGATGGATGTCTTTTGGTAAGTATGTTTTTTATTTCTTAAGACACCTCAGCTATGGTTTGGCACTTTATGCATTTATATAAAGTTCTAAATATATGTATTGTACTTATATTTGCCATGAGTCAGGTTCATGTATTTCCTTCAGCAGACTGTCAGTTTCATATTTGGGGTATTTAAACATTTTAAGAAATTTTTTTCTTACCTGGGGTTTAGTCTTTTTTTCAATTGACTACTTCTTGCTATTGCGGGTATTAGGTCCGCGGGTGCGTCAAATGCTAAACTTTAGTGCGTCAGTCTTGCCACGAAAATTTTTTTGTGGAGGAAAAAGACGTTTATGACGCAACTTTGTCATTTCCGGCGTCATACGTGATGCCGAGACCTTTCACACAGCGGCGTCATTAGTGACGCAAGTGTTTCATTTCCTGTTATTTTTGGCGCCAAAAAAGTTTACATTACGTTGTGCGTCATACTTGGCGCCAATTTTTTTTCATTATTTCAATACCCCATTGCTCTTGCTTTTTTCTCTATCAGAGGCCTATGCTTTTGCATTGTTTCCCATTCCTGAAAAGTTCTAAATATATGTATTGTACTTATATTTGCCATGAGTCAGGTTCATGTATTTCCTTCAGCAGACTGTCAGTTTCATATTTGGGGTATTTAAACATTTTAAGAAATTTTTTTCTTACCTGGGGTTTAGTCTTTTTTTCAATTGACTACTTCTTGCTATTGCGGGTATTAGGTCCGCGGGTGCGTCAAATGCTAAACTTTAGTGCGTCAGTCTTGCCACGAAAATTTTTTTGTGGAGGAAAAAGACGTTTATGACGCAACTTTGTCATTTCCGGCGTCATACGTGACGCCGAGACCTTTCACACAGCGGCGTCATTAGTGACGCAAGTGTTTCATTTCCTGTTATTTTTGGCGCCAAAAAAGTTTACATTACGTTGTGCGTCATACTTGGCGCCAATTTTTTTTCATTATTTCAATACCCCATTGCTCTTGCTTTTTTCTCTATCAGAGGCCTATGCTTTTGCATTGTTTCCCATTCCTGAAACTGTCATATAAGGAAATAGATAATATGTTGTTTTTTCTCTTACATTGAGCAAGATGTCCCAATCTGATCCTGCCTCAGAAGTTTCTGCTGGAACATTGCTGCCTGACATCGATTCTACCAAAGCTAAGTGCATTTGTTGTAAAAGGGTAGAAATTATTCCACCAAATGTCATTTGTAATAGTTGTCATGATAAACTTTTACATGCAGATAGTGTTTCCATCAGTAATAGTACATTGCCAGTTGCAGTTCCTTCAAATTCTAATGTACATGATATACGTGTAAATTTTGAAGAATTTGTATCTGATTCTATTCTGAAGGCTTTGTCTGCATTTCCACCTTCTAATAAACGTAAAAGGTCTTTTAAAACTTCTCATTTAGCTGATGAAATTTCAAATGACCAGCAACATAATAATTTATCCTCTTCTGATGAGGATCTATCTGATTCAGAAGATCCTTCCTCAGACATTGACACTGACAAATCTACTTATTTATTTAAAATAGAGTATATGCGTTCTTTATTAAAAGAAATGTTAATTACTTTGGATATTGAGGTAACCAGTCCTATTGATGTTCAGTCTAATAAACGTTTAAATGCTGTTTTTAAACCTCCTGTGGTTTCCCCAGGGGTTTTTCCTATTCCTGAGGCTATTTTTGAAATGATTTCTAGGGAATGGAATAAGCCAGGTACTTCTTCTATTCCTTCTTCAAGTTTTAAAAAATGGTATCCTTTACCAGCAAAATCTATAGAGCTTTGGGGAAAAAATCCCCAAAGTTGATGGGGCTATTTCTACTCTTGCTAAACGTACCACTATTCCTATGGAAGATAGTACTTCCTTTAAGGATCCTTTAGATAGGAAGCTTGAATCCTATCTAAGGAAGGTCTATTTATATTCAGGTCATCTTCTCAGACCTGCTATTTCTTTGGCTGATGTTGCGGCTGCCTCAACTTTTTGGTTGGAGAATGTAGTGCAACGAGAATTGGATCCTGACATATCTAGCATTACTCGCTTACTGCAACATGCTAATAATTTTATTTGTGATGCCATTTTTGATATTATCAAAATTGATGTTAGATCCATGTCTTTAGCTGTATTAGCTAGAAGAGCTTTATGGCTTAAATCTTGGAATGCTGATATGACATCTAAATCTAGATTACTATCTCTTTCTTTCCAAAGTAATAATTTATTTGGTTCTCAGTTGGATTCTATTATTTCAACTATCACTGGAGGAAAAAGAGTTTCTCTTGTAAGGTGTATCCAGTCCACGGATCATCCATTACATGTGGGATATTCTCCTTCCCAACAGGAAGCTGCAAGAGGATCACCCACAGCAGAGCTGTCTATATAGGTCCTCCCCTAACTGCCACCTCCCAGTCATTCTCTTGCAGCTCTCGACAAGGGAAGTAGCTAGAGAGATGTGGTGCATTAATGTAGTTTATCTTAAATCAAAAGTTTGTTATTTTCAAATGGTAACGGAGTTGTACTATTTTAGCCTCAGGCAGAAAGTTGAAGAAGAGTCTGCCTGTGGTCTTTGATGATCTTAGCAGGTTGTAACTCAGATCCATTGCTGTTCTCACACATAACTGAAGAGATGAGGTAACTTCAGCTGGGGGAATAGCGTGCAGGGTCTCCTGCTATGAGGTATGTGCAGTTTTAAATTTTTCTAGAGAAATGATAAGCTAGAAAATGCTGACAATACTGGATTTATTTAAGGTAAGCCTGATTACAGTGATTTAATAACGACTGGTATCATGCTTGCTGTAAAGGGTAATATTTTTATTATTTACTCACATTACTGAATAGATATAACGTTTGCTTGAGGTGTATAAACGTTTATTTCATATTGGTGATAAAACTTTATTCTGGGGCCCAGTTTTTTCCACATGGCTGACTAGATTTTGCCTAGGGATAGTTTTTTTTAGGCCCTCTCACTGTGAGTACAGGCTGGGAGGGGCCTATTTTCGGCCTAAATTGTGCATTAGTTTTTGCAGCTTGAGACATCCAGCTTCCCTGAAGGAGTCCCCTGAACATTTAGAACCTCTCTAAAGGGTTTTTGTGCCTTCCAAAGTCGTTGTATTGGCAGGTAGGGTCACAGTAGAGCTGTGGCAGTTTTGTGTGACTGTTTAAAAACGTTTATATCGTTTTTTTTATCCGGTTTTGAAACTAAGGGGTTAATCCTCCATTTGCAAGTGGGTGCAATGCTCTTTTAGCCTATTATACACACTGTAAAAATTTCATAAGATTTACTGCTTTTTTCACTGTTTTGCAGTTTCTGTGATTGTTTTTTTCTCTTAAAGGCACAGTACCGTTTTTATTTTTTGCTTGTGCACAGTTATTAAAGTGTTTTCCAAGCTTGCTGGTCTCATTACTAGTCTGTTTAAACATGTCTGACATAGAGGAAACTCATTGTTCATTATGTTTAGAAGCCATTGTGGAACCCCCTCTTAGAATGTGTACCAAATGCACTGATTTTACTATAGATTACGAAGACCATATTCTGGCTTTAAAAAATGTATCACCAGAAGAAATTGACATTGAGGAAGTTATGCCGTCTAACTCTCCCCATGTGTCAGATCCTATAAATCCCGCTCAGGGGATGCCTAGTACATCTAGTGCGCCCATTGCGTATACCTTGCAAGACATGGCGGCAGTTATGAATCATACCCTTACAGAGGTATTATCTAAGCTGCCAGGATTGCAAGGAAAGCGAGACAGCTCTGGGACTAGAATAAATACAGAGCTCTCTGACGCTTTAGTAGCTATGTCTGATACACCCTCACATTATACTGAAGCTGAAACAGGGGAGCTTCAATCTGTGGGTGAATTTTCTGATTCAGGGAAGATACTTCAATCTGATTCTGATATGTCTACATTTAAATTTAAGCTTGAACACCTCTGCGTATTGCTCAGGGAGATTTTAGCAACTCTGGACGACTGTGACACTATTGTAGTCCCAGAGAAATTATGTAGATTGGATTAATACTATGCAGTACCTACTTACACTGATGTTTTTCCAATCCCTAAAAGGTTTTCTGAAATTATTACTAAGGAATGGGATAGACCAGGTGTACCGTTCTCTCCCCCTCCTGTTTTTAAAAAGATGTTTCCTATAGACGCTGCTACACGGGACTTATGGCAGACGGTCCCTAAACTGGAGGGAGCAGTTTCTACTCTAGCTAAGCATACCACTATCGCTGTCGAGGACAGTTGTGCTTTTCTAGATCCAATGGATAAAAAATTAGAGGGTTACCTTAAGAAAATTTTTATTCAACAAGGTTTTATTCTCCAGCCTCTTGCATGCATTGCCCTAGTCACTGCTGCTACGGCTTTATGGTTTGAGTCCCTAGAGGAGGCTCTACAGGTTGAAACCCCGTTGGAAGATATTATTGACAAGCTTAGGGCCCTTAAGCTAGCCAGTTCATTTGTTTCTGATGCAGTTGTTCATTTAACCAAGCTAACGGCTAAAAATTCAGGTTTTGCTATTCAGGCATGCAGGGCGATATGGCTTAAATCCTGGTCAGCTGACGTGACTTCAATGTCTAAACTTCTCAACATTCCCTTCAAAGGACAGACCCTATTCGGGCCTGGACTGAAGGAGATCATTTCTGACATCACTGGAGGAAAAGGTCACGCCCTTCCTCAAGACAGGTCCAAAAAATTAAGGACCAAACAGTCTAGTTTTCGGCCCTTTCGAAACTTCAAGAGTGGCGCAGCTTCAACTTCCTCTAACACAAAACAAGAGGGAACTTTTGCCCAGTCTAAGCCGGTCTGGAGACCTAACCAAGCTTGGAACAAGGGGAAACAGGCCAAAAAGCCTGCTGCTGTCTCTAAGACAGCATGAAGGAGCAGCCCCCGATCCGGAAACGGATCTAGTAGGGGGCAGACTCTCTCTCTTCACCCAGGCTTGGGCAAGAGATGTCCAGGATCCCTGGGCATTGGAAATTGTGTCCAAGGGTTATCTTCTGGAATTCAAAACCTCTCCCCCAAAAGAGAGATTTCATCTCTCACTTTTATCTGCAAACCAGATAAAAAGAGAGGCATTCTTACATTGTGTTCAAGACCTTCTAATTATGGGAGTGATCCACCCAGTACCGCAGGAGGAACAGGGTCAGGGCTTCTATTCAAATCTGTTTGTAGTTCCCAAGAAAGAGGGAACATTCAGACCAATCTTAGATCTCAAAATCTTAAACAAATTTCTCAGAGTTCCATCCTTCAAGATGGAGACTATTCGAACCATTCTTCCTATGATCCAGGAGGGTCACTATATGACTACCGTAGACCTAAAGGATGCTTATCTTCACATCCCGATACACAAAGATCATCATCGTTTTCTCAGGTTTGCTTTTCTAGACAGGCACTACCAGTTTGTGGCTCTTCCCTTCGGGTTGGCCATGGCACCAAGAATCTTTACAAAGGTTCTAGGGTCCCTTCTAGCGGTCCTAAGGCCGCGGGGTATAGCAGTAGCCCCTTACTTAGACGACATTCTGATACAGGCGTCGACTTTTCAAGTTGCCAGGTCCCACATGGACATTGTTATGGCATTTCTGGGTGGATGGTTAACGAAGAAAAGAGCTCTCTATCACCTTTAACAAAAGTTTCATTCCTAGGGACTCTGATAGATTCGGTAGAAATTAAGATTTACCTAACGAAGGCCAGATTGTCAAAACTTCTAGACTCTTGCCATGTTCTTTTTTCCACTTCTCGTCCTTCAGTGGCTCAGTGTATGGAAGTAATCGATTTAATGGTAGCGGCAATGGACATAGTACCATTTGCCCGCCTACATCTCAGACCGCTGCAACTTTGCATGCTCAGTCAGTGGAATGGGGATTACACAGATTTGTCCCCTCTACTAAATCTGGATCAAGAAACCAGGGATTCTCTTCTCTGGTGGCTATCTCAGGTCCATCTGTCCAAGGGGATGAGCTTCCGCAGGCCAGACTGGACTATAGTAACGACAGATGCCAGTCTTCTGGGCTGGGGTGCAGTCTGGAACTCCCTGAAGGCTCAGGGCTCGTGGACTCAGGAGGAGACACTCCTTCCGATAAACATTCTGGAACTAAGAGTGATATTTAATGCTCTTCAGGCTTGGCTTCAGCTTGCTGCGGTCAGGTTCATCAGATTTCAGTCGGACAATATCATGACTGTAGCCTACATCAACCATCAAGGGGGAACAAGGAGTTCCCTTGCAATGTTGGAGGTTTCAAAAATAATTCTATGGGCAGAGGTTCACTCTTGCCATCTATCAGCTATCCATATCCCAGGAGTAGAGAACTGGGAGGCGGATTTTCTAAGTCGGCAGACTTTTCATCCGGGGGAGCGGGAACTCCATTCGTAAGTGTTTGCACAGTTGATTCAACATTGGGGCAAACCAGAATTGGATCTCATGGCGTCTCGTCAGAACACCAAGCTTCCACCGTTTCCTCTGCTCCCTCGTCTGATTGCCAAGATCAAGCAGGAGAGAGCTTCGGTGATTTTGATAGCACCTGCGTGGCCACGCAGGACTTGGTATGCAGATCTGGTGGACATGTCATCCCTTCCACCATGGACTCTACCGCTGAGACAGGACCTTCTACTTCAGGGTCCTTTCAACCATCCAAATCTAATTTCTCTGCGTCTGACTGCTTGGAGATTGAACGCTTGATTTGATCAAAACGAGTCAGTCATTGATACCTTAATTCAGACTTGAAAGCCTGTCACCAGGAAAATCTATCATAAGATATGGTGTAAATATCTTCATTGGTGTGAATCCAAGGGTTACTCATGGAGTAAAGTCAGGATTCCCAGGATATTATCTTTTCTCCAAGAGGGATTGGAGAAGGGATTGTCAGCTAGTTCCTTAAAGGGACAGATTTCTGCTCTGTCTATTCTTTTGCACAAGCGTCTGGCGGATGTTCCAGACGTTCAGGCGTTTTGTCAGGCTTTAGTTAGAATCAAGCCTGTGTTTAAACCTTTTGCTCCGCCATGGATTTTAAATTTAGTTCTTAAGGTTCTTCAAGGGGTTCCATTTGAACCTCTGCATTCCATAGATATCAAGCTTTTATCTTGGAAAGTTCTGTTTTTGGTAGCTATTTCTTCGGCTCGAAGAGTTTCAGAGTTATCTGCCTTACAGTGTGATTCCCCTTATCTGATCTTCCATGCAGATAAGGTAGTTTTGCGTACCAAACATGGGTTTCTTCTAAAGGTGGTATCTAATAAGAATATCAATCAGGAGATTGTTGTTCCGTCACTGTGTCCTAATCCTTCTTCAAAGAAGGAACGTCTATTACATAATCTTGACGTGGCTCGTGCTTTAAAGTTTTATTTACAAGCTACTAAGGATTTTCGTCAAACATCGGCATTGTTTGTTGTTTACTCTGGACAGAGAAGAGGCTAAAAGGCTTCAGCAACTTCTCTTTCCTTTTGGTTAAGAAGTATAATTGGCTTGTCTTATGAGACTGCTGGCCAGCAGCCTCCTGTAAGAATTACAGCTCATTCCACTAGAGCAGTGGCTTCCTCATGGGCTTTTAAAAATGAGGCTTCTGTTAAACAGATTTGCAAGGTGGCGACTTGGTCTTCGCTCCATACTTTTTCTAAATTCTACAAATTTGATACTTTTGCTTCTTCAGAGGCTATTTTTGGGAGAAAGGTCTTGCAGGCAGTGGTGCCTTCCATTTAAGCACCTGCCTTGTCCATCCCTTCATCCGTGTCCTAAAGCTTTGGTATTGGTATCCCACAAGTAATGGATGATCCATGGACTGGATACACCTTACAAGAGAAAACAAAATTTATGCTTACCAGATAAATTTATTTCTCTTGTGGTGTATCCAGTTCCCGGCCCGCCCTGTCTTTTTAAGGCAGGTGTTTTTTTAGGTGTTTTTTAAATTTTTAAACTACAGTCACCGCTGCACCCTATAGTTTCTCCTTTCTCTTGCTTGTCTTCGGTCGAATGACTGGGAGGTGGCAGTTAGGTGAGGAGCTATATAGACAGCTCTGCTGTGGGTGATCCTCTTGCAGCTTCCTGTTGGGAAGGAGAATATCCCACAAGTAATGGATGATCCGTGGACTGGATACACCACAAGAGAAATAAATTTATCAGGTAAGCATAAATTTCATTTTTTCTGCCTCAGGATAAAAAACCTAAGGGTAAATCTAAGGCTTCTAACCGTTTTCATTACTTTCGTCAGAATAAGGAACAAAAACTCAATCCTCCTCCCAAGGAATCTGCTTCCATTTGGAAGCCTTCCTCAAATTGGAATAAATCCAAGCCATTTAGGAAACCAATGTCTGCCCCTGAGTCCGCATGAAGGTACAGCCCTCATTCCAGCTCAGCTGGTAGGGGCAGATTAAGGTTTTTCAAGGATTTTTGGATAAAATCTGTCAAAAATCATTGGATTAAGAGCATTGTCTCTCAGGGGTATCAAATAGGATTTAAAGTAAGACCTCCTGTGAGAAGATTTTTTCTCTCACGCATCCCTGTAAATCCAGTAAAAGCTCAGGCTTTTCTGAAGTGTGTTTCAGACCTGGAGTCTTCAGGGGTAATCATGCCAGTTCCTCCTCAGGAACAAGGTTTGGGGTTTTATTCAAACCTTTTCATTGTACCAAAGAAAGAAAATGTATTCAGACCAGTTCTGGATCTGAAAATTTTGAATTGTTATGTAAGAGTACCAACTTTCAAGATGGTGACTATAAGGACTATTCTGCCTTTTGTTCAGCAAGGACATTATATGTCCACAATAGACTTGCAGGATGCCTGCCTTCATATTCCGATTCATCCAGAACACTATCAGTTTCTGAGATTCTCTTTTCTAGACAAGCATTACCAATTTTTTGGTCTTCCATTTGGCCTTTCAACAGCTCCAAGAATCTTTTCAAAGGTTCTGGGTGCCCTACTATCTGTAATCAGAGAACAGGGTATTGCATTGTTTCCTTATTTGGACGATATCTTTGTACTAGCTCAGTCTTTACATACTGCAGAATCTCACATGAATCAACTAGTGTTGTTTCTTCGGAAACATGGTTGGAGGATCAATTTACCAAAAAGTTGGTATGCAGTCTATGAAGGTGAAGTTCTGATGAGTGATCAATGACACTCATCAGAACTTCACCTTCATAGACTGCCGGTTGGATCTTTGGCCTGCTGATCCATATCCTTTTCACTATCTTGGGTATCCCTGGACTCTCCCTGGCAAGACGAGGACCTCCATCAGTGAAACCAACCTACCCATTGTGGTCTACCAGATGACGTGTGGTTCCGGACTGCGATTTCTGCACCTTGATGTGCGCAACAACTTGTGAGTAGGATTCCTCTTTTCTATTGCTGTTTTGCTCTTATCACATTTGATCTGCACCATGTGGCGCCCTCTATCCTTTATCTTCTAGATTTTCCATCTGTGTTCCTGGCACATCACTCTGGAGGAGCAGCCTATCTCATTTGGAAATATTGCCCACCACATATATCCTTTGGGTATCACTATCCAGACTTTGCTGATCTTGATAAACTAACTACATATACTGGACTAATATAGTTCATATATATATTTATTTTATTGTTATTTTAACTTTTGAATTGTCCTTTCTAATCTGAATTTTTTTTTTCCAGTTATCAGGAGTTAGGATTTCTATATTTTTTTAAAAGTATTTTTGTCATATATATTTTCTTATGTAGTACTTGAGTACTCACAGTACCTACGGTATATACCCTCTTAGTTGTACTATACTTAGGATTTTTCTTGTGTCATATTTACCCTAGGCGCCTCTTAGTAGTACTCTGGTGACACTGTTGTCTCCTTTTGTACTAATTGTTGTTTTAAACTAATTACACCTACTCTAAGCCCCCTAATAAAATAACAAAGACCCCCAAAATAAAAAAATGCCCTACCCTATTCTAAATTAAAAAAGTTCAAAGCTCTTTCACCTTACCAGCCCTGAAAAGGGCCATTTGTGGGGCATGCCCCAAAGAATTCAGCTCTTTTGCCTGTAAAAAAAAACATACAATACCCCCCCCCCAACATTACAACCCACCACCCACATACCCCTAATCTAACCCAAACCCCCCTTAAATAAACCTAACACTAAGCCCCTGAAGATCTTCCTACCTTATCTTCACCATGCCAGGTTCACCAATCCGTCCTCCGAAGTCTTGAACCAAGCTTCCGAAGTCTTCATCCAAGCCCAAGCGGGGGCTGGCGATCCATAATCCGGCTGAAGTCTTCTATCAAGCGGCGGCTGAAGAGGTCCAGAAGAGGCTCCAAAGTCTTCATCCTATCCGGGAAGAAGAGGAGATCCGGACCGGCAACCATCTTGATCCAAGCGGCATCTTCTATCTTCATCCTATGATGAAGGGCTCCATCTTGAAGACCTCAGCGCGGATCCATCTTCTTCTTCCGACGTCCAACTGAAGAATGAAGGTTCCTTTAAGGGACGTCATCCAAGATGGCGTCCCTCGAATTCCGATTGGCTGATAGAATCCTGAATTAAGGTAGGAAAATTCCGATTGGCTGATTGGATCAGCCAATCAGATTGAGCTCACATTCAATCAGCCAATCGGAATTCGAGGGACGCCATCTTGGATGACATCCCTTAAAGGAACCTTCATTCTTCAGTTGGACATCGGAAGAAGAAGATGGATCCGCGCTGAAGGTCTTCAAGATGGAGCAGTTCGTCATCGGATGAAGATAGAAGATGCCGCTTGGCTCAAGATAGTTGCCGGTCCGGATCTCCTCTTCTTCACGGATAGGATGAAGACTTTGGAGCCTCTTCTGGACCTCTTCAGCCGCCGCTTGATAGAAGACTTCAGCCGGATTATGGATCGCCAGCCCCCGCTTGGGCTTGGATGGAGACTTCGGAGGCTTGGATCAAGACTTCGGAGGATGGATCGGTGAACCTGGCATGGTGAAGATAAGGTAGGAAGATCTTCATGGGCTTAGTGTTAGGTTTATTTAAGGGGGGTTTGGGTTAGATTAGGGGTATGTGGGTGGTGGGTTGTAATGTTTGGGGGGGGTATTGTATGTTTTTTTTTACAGGCAAAAGAGCTAAATTATTTGGGGCATGCCCCGCAAATGGCCCTTTTCAGGGCTGATAAGGTAAAAGAGCTTTGAACTTTTTTAATTTAGAATAGGGTAGGGCATTTTTTTATTTTGGGGGTCTTTGTTATTTTATTAGGGGGCTTAGAGTAGGTGTAATTAGTTTAAAATTGTCTAATGTTTGTAAATATTTTTTTATTTTTTGTTACTTAGTTCTTTTTTATTTTTTGTACTTTAGTTAGTTTATTTAATTGTAGTTATTTGTAGGTATTGTATTTAATTAATTTATTGATAGTGTAGTGTTAGGTTTAATTGTAACTTAGGTTAGGATTTATTTTACAGGTAATTTTGTAATTATTTAAACTATTTTAGCTATTAAATAGTTCTTAACTATTTAATAGCTATTTTACCTGGTTAAAATAATTACAAAGTTGCCTGTAAAATAAATATTAATCCTAAAATAGCTACAATATAATTATAATTTATATTGTAGCTATATTAGGGTTTATTTTACAGGTAAGTATTTAGCTTTAAATAGGAATAATTTATTTAATAAGAGTTAATTTATTTCGTTAGATTTAAATTATATTTAACTTATGAAGGTGTTAGTGTTAGGGTTAGATTTAGCTTTAGGGGTTAATACATTTATTATAGTAGCGGTGTGGTCCGGTCGGCAGATTAGGGGTTAATAATTGTAGGTAGGTGGAGGCGACGTTGGGGGCGGCAGATTAGGGATTAATAAATATAATATAGGGGTCGGCTGTGTTAGGGGCAGCAGATTAGGGGTACATAGGTATAATGTAGGTTGCGGTGGTATACGGAGCGGCAGATTAGGGGTTACAAAATTTTAATAGAGTGGCGGCGATGTGGCGGGACCTCGGTTTAGGGGTACATAGGTAGTTTATGGGTGTTAGTGTACTTTAGAGCACAGTATGTTAAGAGCTTTATAAACTGGCGTTAGCACAGAAAGCTCTTAACTACTGACTTTTTTCTGCGGCTGGAGTTTTGTTGTTAGATTTCTAACGCTCACTTCAGCCAAGACTCTAAATACCGGCGTTAGAAAGATCCCATTGAAAAGATAGGATACGCAAATGGCGTAGGGGGATCTGCTGTATGGAAAAGTTGCGGCTGCAAAGTGAGCGTTAGACCCTTTCCTGACTGACTCCAAATAACAGCGGGCGGTAAAAACCAGCGTTAGGAGCCTCTAACGCTGGTTTTGACGGCTACCACCAAACTCTAAATCTAGGCCTTAATTTGGTTCTGAAGGCTTTACAGGCTCCTCCTTTTGAGCCTATGCATTCTTTGGACATTAAACTACTTTCTTGGAAAGTGTTGTTCCTTTTAGCTATCTCTTCTGCTAGAAGAGTTTCTGAGCTATCTGCTCTTTCTTGTGAGTCTACTTTTCTGATTTTTCATCAGGATAAGGCAGTTTTGCGGACTTCTTTTCAATTTTTACCTAAGGTTGTGAATTCTAACAACATTAATAGAGAAATTGTTGTCCCTTCCTTGTGTCCTAATCCTAAGAATTCTTTGGAAAGATCCTTACATTCTTTGGATGTGGTAAGAGCTTTGAAATATTATGTGGAAGCTACTAAAGATTTTAGGACGACTTCCAGTCTATTTGTTTTATTTTCTGGTCCTAGGAAACGTCAGAAGGCTTCTGCTATTACCTTGGCTTCTTGGTTGAAACTTTTGATTCATCAAGCTTATTTGGAGTCGGGTTGGGCCCCGCCTCAGAGAATTACAGCTCATTCTACTAGATCAGTCTCCACTTCGTGGGCTTTTAAGAATGAAGCTTCAGTTGATCAGATTTGCAAATCGGCAACTTGGTCCTCTTTACATACATTTACTAAATTCTACTGTTTTGATGTATTTGCTTCTTCGGAAGCAGTTTTTGGTAGAAAAGTTCTTCAGGCAGCTGTTTCAGTTTGATTCTTCTGCTTTTGTTTTAAGTTTTTTTCTTTCAAAAATGAAATAAACTTATTTTTTTGGGTTGTGGATTATTTTTTTCAGCGGAATATGGCTGTTTTTATTTTTATTCCCTCCCTCTCTAGTGACTCTTGAGTGGAAGACTCCACATCTTGGGTATTGATATCCCATATGTCACTAGCTCATGGACTCTTGCCAATTACATGAAAGAAAACATAATTTATGTAAGAACTTACCTGATAAATTCATTTCTTTCATATTGGCAAGAGTCCATAAGGCCCACCCTTTTTATGGTGGTTATGATTTTTGTATAAAGCACAATTATTTCCACATTTCCTTTGTTGATGCTTTCTACTCCTTTCTTTATCACCCCACTGCTTGGCTAACTATTCGTTAAACTGAATTGTGGGTGTGGTGAGGGGTGTATTTATAGGCATTTTGAGGTTTGGGAAACTTTGCCCCTCCTGGTAGGATTGTATATCCCATATGTCACTAGCTCATGGACTCTTGCCAATATGAAAGAAATTAATTTATCAGGTAAGTTCTTACATAAATTATTTTTTTCAGCTGCATCTGCTGGTGCTTGTGAGACATCTTCAGCTGCATCTGCTGGTGCTTGTGGAACATCTTCAGCTGCATCTGCTGGTGCTTGTGAGACATCTTCAGCTGCATCTGCTGGTGCTTGTGGAACATCTTCAGCTGCATCTGCTGGTGCTTGTGGGACATCTTCAGCTGCATCTGCTGGTGCTTGAGTACTTTCAGCTATATGTTCACCTGCAGATGGTGGAGCTCTCCAAAGTGAAGAGGATGGTGGAGCTCTCCCAAGTGAAGAGGATGGTGGAGCTCTCAGGTTGGGTGGATTGATAGTCCCACTGATGACCAGTGTGTGACCACTCAGCCTGTCCAGATGGCACTTCTTGTGACATACCCTGTGTGTAAAAGCCATGACTGCCCTGAGATTTTGTTGGGGGGGGGGGGGTAAATACATGGACCCTTTGTGACTGTCTTGGCTCCCCGTCAAGACAAAAGAAGAATATTCCTCTGGCCAGGAATCTTGCCAGGGGTCATATGTCAATTGTGGTGGCATCACTTCCGGGTCCTCAACTGAAGCCATCCAACCCTGCTCATGCCTGGGAGCATAATGTTCATGTGGTTGCCTGAAGACTGATGGTGGTGGCTGTATGCCTGTGACTGGTGGTGGTGGTGGTGGAGGTGGCTGCATTCCTGTGACTGGTGGTGGTGGTGGAGGTGGTGGCATGCCTGTTTGCATCCTGGTGACAGGAGGTTCTGTGGAGGAGTCAAATGATGAGAGGGATTAGTACAGTCATATATATGTCCATGTGGGCATACAATGTACATTGATACATGCAAGGGCCTATACTGATTCTCATGTCAAACTCTATAACATGCATGTACACATTGTGATTTGTGATATGAGGTATTTTAATCTGCACAGTATACAGGTATGTGTTTCATACAATAGTTATGTGTACATGTCAATGATGGAAAAAATGTGTTCTTTAAGTAACACTATGGTCACACAATTTACTTTAGCCTGATGTAGGCACAGAACCTGCTTTCTGAGCTAAAAGTATTGTGATGGCTATGGTGTCCATTTACTGAAAACTCTACATGTGGCTTGTGGCCTGTGTTACTCTGAGACATGTTAGTATTGCACTATTCCACCTCATATCATGAATTGCATTATGTTAAGTAGCATTAATGTCAAATATAATTGTAAATGTTTTTGTTAGTAGGCCAAATACCATGCTCCTCATTGTGTACATGAATTTGTGACATTAAAGGATGCTATATCTCAAATACATATCATACTGGTGTGTGGGATGTTACTCACCAGCATGATGTGCTGTGGTTACAGCCCCTGAGTAACGAGCCCCTGGAAGTCCACAGACTGCTGTGATACTCAGGGACCTGCGTATCATCTCCTGCCAGGTGTTGTATTCTGTGTCCAGGGGTGGACCACCACCTGTTCCCCTCTGGTGCATGGCTTCCTGCCCCATCTTTTCTTTCACCCGCCTCTTACAGTCATTCCACCTTTTTTTAAGGCCCTCAACAGTCCTCCTCTGCGAGGTCACACTGTTGACGGCATCCTCTACCGCCAACCATGCTGTTTTACACCTTCTGGCAATGCCTTTGCCCTTCTCCTGGCCAAAGAGGGCACTGTGATTGTCCATGATGGCCTGGACTAGGGCAACATTCTCATTGAATGAGAAGTTTGGACCTCTCATCCTCTGATCCTCTGTGGACACCTGGCTTGCTCCCTGTGATGTCCCTGGTGTGGGTTCCTCCCTATCCTCTCCCTCCTCCCCCCTTCTGTCCCCATGTGCACCCTCTGTCCCTCTTCTAGATGTGCCTGGTCTCTATGGTTCTCGGGCATCTCCCCTCCCATCATCCCTTCTAGCTCTCCTCTCCCCACTCCACTTACTCCCTGATGGGGACCCCGCTGCTCCTCCTGTCCTCTACAATACTCCTCTCCCTGCCAATCCTCTCCCCTCCTCACCTCCGCCCTACCTCTCCCTGCCATCCTCACACTACACACACTCACACACTCACACTCACTCCCAGTTCAATCAAACACAATCACAACTAAACACTCAGCCTATCATATTGTAAAATTGAAATAAAATGTGTGAGGTGTTAGAAAAATATTTATGCAATATGTGCGCAATATGTGTAAGTGTACAAGCTTTACCAACCAACAATGCAACCTAACTAACTCATCTGTTTGCACCTCTCTATCTACTCTGACTAATCCTTGACTCCACTGTAGTGTGCTGTAGCTCAACGAACCATCCAAATACACTGAAAAAAATGGTGGCTGCGCATAGGTTTATATATGACTTTTGAATAGCGTAATCACGTGGCACATTTTTAGATGGAGTCGCGGGTGATTTTTACGAGTGTTAGCCTAATTTGCATAAAACTACTCTTTATTGAGACTTTATTGAGACTTTACATGGACAAAATACAGGCGTAAGTTACTTGCGACTAGTAAAATGTGTATTTGCGCACTTTTCGGAAGAACACCATTTTGTCCTACTTACGCCAGTTTAGCATCTAACGGCACAGTATATGTAATACCCCGATGTGCAAGGTGAAATTACGGGTGGCGCGGGTTCCCTCGCTTGCGTTGAAAACTACACTGTATATTGGATCACGCCCGATATCGGATGCGATAACCAACCTTAAGTCAGGTAAAACACCAGGCCCCAATGCCCTTCCAGCTGAATTTTATAAACTTTTGTGTGAACAACTCCTCCCTCCTCTTCATGCCCTATTTAACGATTATTTTATTGGCAGCAAAACACAGTCCTCCCTGTTTTCAGCTTCAAACATGGTCCTGATTTTGAAGAAGGGAAAAGATCCTGGATTACCAGCATCATATAGACCTATTTCCCTCCTTAACCAGGACTACAAATTGATGACTGCTATTATTTCAAATAGACTTAAAAGATGTCTAGATTATATTATACACCCAGATCAATCGGGTTTTATGATAGGACATAACCCAGTTAAAATCATACGCAAAGCCCAACTTGTTCTGGATTTCTTTGCAAATAAAATATTCAAAAAAGCGCATTCCAAACCAGGTCTTGCAATTCTCACGGTCGATGCCGAAAAGGCATTCGACTCGATTGGATGGGACCATCTATTTACGTCACTGGAAGGATTTGGGATGACAGGCCACTTTTATCAGTTTATACAGATACTTTATAAAAATCCAATGTCAGCAATCATAGTAAACAGAGATATATGAAATAGATTCCCTCTGAAGAGAGGGACATGGCAGGGTTGCCCACTATCCCCACTATTATTTAACCTTTCTTTAGAACCGCTTGCAATTTATTTGAGACAGGAACTAAAGGGGATCAGAATAGGTAGTCAAGAAATTGTACTCTCTCTTTTTGCGGACGATCTTTTATTATTTTTAAGTAATACATTACAATCTATACCACAGGTTCTGCACATATTTAGGCTAAGTTTTTGGTTCTTTTTCTGGGTACAGGACTAACAATGAAAAATCGGAATTATTATGGATATATAAACTGCGTAATGAAGTTCCCCATCCTTTCCACGAAACTACGCGTTTACAGTATTTGGGTATAACTTTAAGTAAGGATCCCAGGTTATGGTACGAATTGAATTTTCCCAAATGTATGACAGACTTACAAAATAAGCTACAGACCTGGTCTAATCTTCCATTGAGTGTCTCAGCTAGAATTATGCTTATCAAGGCCATTATGTTTCCTAAACTCCTATATTTCCTTCAGAACTTCCCATTACTATTATATAATAAGGATATTTCCCGCATACATAGGATTTTTAATAAATTTATTTGGCGAGGGAAAAAGCCGTGAATAGCTCTATCAACCCTAACATTTCCAAAAGCGTATGGAGGTCTTGCATGTCCAAATATTAGATTTTATAACTATGCGGCTTTGTGCAAGTTCGCCCTTAACTGGATTACCGAGAAAGAGCAGGTCACTCTATATGAATTAGAGTTGCAACTAATAGCCCCTTTTGCTTTGAAAGCGGTACTACATATTTCAGTGGCAAAACAACCTTCTAATATAATACAGTTTGTCACTATTAAAGATATTGTGGGTGCCTGGCAGAAGATTTGTATGGGAATCAAAAATAATTTTCGTAAGTCTGAGTTTCTTCCCCTGACGGGTAATCCAAGTTTTCCTCCAGGACTGACTATGTCTGTCTTCTCGGTATGGGCCCAAGAAGGCCTTTACTCTGTTGGCCAAATGTGCCAGGAGAATAAGTTGATAATACGAGCTTTTGATGAGTTGAAAGGTAAATATAACCTACCAAAAGCATCTTTCTATGCTTATCTGCAAGTACGTCATTGGATAGGGAATTTAAGGGCAGAAACAGGGACCGGATTAGATATGGGGGAATTAGGTAGAATAATTGCACTATATCATGAAGAGGTTAATAAAATTACACAAATATATAAAGTATTGATCAATTCCAATTGATCAATGATCAATTCTAATTGTACTGTCAAGAACTTTAACATTTAACATGCTAACTGAGGCCTGCAGAATCTGAGATGTACAGTAACTTGTTTTTTTTACAATTTCTCTGAGCATTGCATGATCTGACCTTGGAGTGAATTTGCTTGGGCGTCCACTCCTGGGAAGATTGGCAACTGTCTTGAATGTTTGCCACTTATGAATAATCTTTCTAACTGTAGGATGATGGACTTTAAATTGTTTGGAAATGGCCTTATAACCCTTCCCAGATTGTTGGGCAACAACATTTGCTTCTCCAGAGATCATTGCTGATGTCTTTCCTCCTTGGCATTGTGTTAACACACACCTGAATGCTCCAGACCAGCAAACTACTAAAACTTTGGCTTTTATAGAGGTGGTCACACTTGCTGGTGATCAATTAACCAAGGGCATTTGATTAGAAGGACCTGGCTGATATTTAGCCACTTAATTCTTATGGAAGCAGTATGGGTGTACTTTTTCACACAGGACTTCTCCATTCTGGCTTTATTTTTAACTAAATCACATGTAACATGTCATGTGTTGTTGTTCATCTGAGGTTGTATTTACCTAATTATAAGACATGTAGTTATGGATGAAAAAAAATGGATTTACAAAAATAAGGTGTTAAGATTTCTTGCTGTGCTACTTCTCAAGAACCAATAGACAAGAGCTGCTTTTCTATATCTGACATCATTTCCTAACGAGAAACCAGATGACCTAGTTGTTAAACTTAGTTTTATTATTTAATTGATTTGTTCATTTTTAGTATCATATGAGGATATACACATAATTGTTTGATGACAATGCTTATTACTGTGAATAATGATTACTAACCTTGAATACATTTATAAAAAAAAAAACTACATGAAATATATTCTCTCTGTGCTATGTCTCATAGTTTTGTTTATATGTTTTCATATTCTATTGTATTACTTGTGACCAAGGGTCACGTCATAGAATGCATGTGACCTTCAACATTCATTCAAATGTTTCTGTAGAATAAAAGTAACTTCACTATCTGTATGTCATGTTTGACTTAACAAATAAAAGCATTCAAGGTTGCATTCAAAACATCAACCTTATAAGGGACATACTAGTGCTAAAAATAAAATGTGTTTTATTGTTACACTAATGCTCACATCCATCGGTTTGATCATTATTGGCATGTTGCCAGCTGCTGGTGAGCTGTCTTCAAAGTCAACACAATAACAATCAGCAGTTTTTAATGATTGCACTATTACATTATCTTTGTGGTGAAACATGGTCCTGTATTTAACATTTGTCTGTCCTGTTTTTCTGCTCACAATCCAAATTCTCAATAACAGATTGCACATTTATGGAGCCATTTTTCAAATGCAAAAACTAAAAGACTTTGATAAAACCCAGGCTCAGATCAGCCCACTCTTCCCACTTTTGTTATTTAACCATACACCCAAACTGAAAACTATAATGTACTTGTTTTATTTACAAATAAATCTTTTAAAGCTTGTAGCACTGTTCTCAACATCCTTCTGTCACTGTATGTTGTAAAATGGTTGACTATTGAAGTTGACAAAAAAGGAATATCTTCTGATTACTCATTGGCCTATGCAGTCACTTAAAATACCAGACACCTAAGCACTTGTCATCACACCTCATCAGAGAGAGATAAAACACACATACATCCACATGCACACACAAATGCACCAGAGACATCCATAATCACAAACAATCAAGAGGAGCTGCTTCTCTGTGACTGTCATTTTTCCACATTGGCCAGTCCAGTGTTTCTCAAGCGCGGTCCTCAAGTACCCCCAACAGGCCAGGGTTTCATTACAGCTGACATAGAGCACAGGTGACATAATCAGCTGAACCTGCTTTCACCCATATGCTGATTATTACACCTGTGCTCTAATTCAGCTATAATAAAAATCTGGCTTGTTGGGGGTACTTGAAGACCGTGGCTGAGAAACACTGGGCTAGTCCAACCTAGAAAATATGCACTTGCATACACTTCCAGTACAAATATTGTGGCAGACATTCCTGCCATCATAATGGTACAGTCATACATTTTCTTTATACTGTGAGTCCTTTCTTTGCAAGGGGGGATGCAAAGGGGCCACACTTGATGCAAGTGGAGCTTAGGTAACATTATAGGACCAGACAAGGGCCCTTGAAGTGTCATTTTGTTCTCAATATAGGCCTCTGGGAATCCAGCAGTTATTCAAGTGCCCAAAGGGCAGGACAAAAGCAAACTCAAAGTTAAAGTTTACAGTACCACTTGCCAAACGTATACTGCTCACAGGAGGCACATAAGCGGTTATACTTTCCGGACACTCATACACAAGGATAAACTTAAGACCCATTTAGAACTATGGGAGCTAGACGAAGAGACTTTTTCTTATGGTTTACATTCACTTAGTCTTCAGTCAGTTAGCACACACTCCTACAAAAAAAGATCTGAATCGTCTTCTCACACCATTTGAACACCTCTGTGGGATGAACACATCCTTCAGACATACTAAATCTATTATCTACAAACTTCTCCAGCCACAGGGTAAACACACTCTCCCTGCTTTCACTCACAGATGGCAGCTAGATCTAGGAACTAATATGAAACCTGAAATCCTTGCAGAAAATATTAAATAAAAAAAAACCTGTCTCAATAATAATGTAGGAAATGAATTACATTTATTTTTCTCTTGTTGGTACCTAACACCTTCTAGGATTAAACAGATATATAAGCATGCACGAGGGACCAGCTGGAGGGTGTGTGGGGAAGAGGCTTCTATTCTCCATGTGGTGGACATGTCCTAAGCTTAAATCCTTCTGGTTGTAACCCAAAAGATGTATCCGTGAGGAAGTTCACTCATCACTCCAATTACCTGACCAGTCTTCTTCCTATGCATACAAAGAGAGAAGCGCTCTACCAGGAACGAACAACAGCTCAGTGGCTTGTTCTATGGCGATTTACCACCCGGAAGCAGCCTCTTTTAGACCAGTGTGCTATTCACAGAAGAAAACTTTCCTGAAGTATATCAGTCTGATCCTGCCAAGTAAGGTCAGTCCAGCCCTGAAATACCAGGCAATTCTCCTCTGAACAAGGAACATGACAACCCCAGACGATCGTTTCGGCCTCCTATGGGCCTCGTCAGTGAGGTGCAGCCACATTCCTCTAAGCACACTGGGCAAGGAGTCCACGTCTGGTTTCCCCCATCACCCATAGGGAGACTTCCCCAGGGTCATAATAATTTGCATACAAAGAGAGAAGCGCTCTACCAGGAACAAACAACAGCTCAGTGGCTTGTTCTATGGCGATTTACCACCCGGAAGCAGCCTCTTTTAGACAAGTGTGCTTTTCACAGAAGAAAACTTTCCTGAAGTATATCAGTCTGATCCTGCCAAGTAAGGTCAGTCCAGCCCCGAAATACCAGGCAATTCTCCTCTGAACAAGGAACATGACAACCCCAGACAATCGTTTCGGCCTCCTATGGGCCTCGTCAGTGAGGTGCAGCCACATTCCTCTAAGCACACTGGGCAAGGAGTCCACGTCTGGTTTCTCCCATCACCCATAGGGAGACTTCCCCAGGGTCATAATAATTTGCATACAAAGAGAGAAGCGCTCTACCAGGAACGAACAACAGCTCAGTGGCTTGTACTATGGCGATTTACCACCCGGAAGCAGCCTCTTTTAGACCAGTGTGCTTTTCACAGAAGAAAACTTTCCTTAAGTATATCAGTCTGATCCTGCCAAGTAAGGTCAGTCCAGCCCCGAAATACCAGGCAATTCTCCTCTGAACAAGGAACATGACAACCCCAGACGATCGTTTCGGCCTCCTATGGGCCTCGTCAGTGAGGTGCAGCCACATTCCTCTAAGCACACTGGGCAAGGAGTCCACGTCTGGTTTCCCCCATCACCCATAGGGAGACTTCCCCAGGGTCATAATAATTTGCATACAAAGAGAGAAGCGCTCTACCAGGAACGAACAACAGCTCAGTGGATTGTTCTATGGCAATTTACCACCTGGAAGCAGCCTCTTTTAGACCAGTGTGCTATTCACAGAAGAAAACTTTCCTGAAGTATATCAGTCTGATCCTGCCAAGTAAGGTCAGTCCAGCCCCGAAATACCAGGCAATTCTCCTCTGAACAAGGAACATGACAACCCCAGACGATCGTTTCGGCCTCCTATGGGCCTCGTCAGTGAGGTGCAGCCACATTCCTCTAAGCACACTGGGCAAGGAGTCCACGTCTGGTTTCCCCCATCACCCATAGGGAGACTTCCCCAGGGTCATAATAATTTGCATACAAAGAGAGAAGCGCTCTACCAGGAACGAACAACAGCTCAGTGGCTTGTTCTATGGCGATTTACCACCCGGAAGCAGCCTCTTTTAGACCAGTGTGCTTTTCACAGAAGAAAACTTTCCTGAAGTATATCAGTCTGATCCTGCCAAGTAAGGTCAGTCCAGTCTTCTTCCTATCCCAGCATCAGATGAAGTAACAGGTAGAGAATACTACAGCCTAAAAAATAATGTTCAGACCGACATGGCTGAGAAGTAACAGAACAGCCAAAACTGAATGTAACCAAGTACAAGGCAAATAGCAGGTAAGCAGAATAGTTACCATACCATCAAGAGGCCGGATCAGCAACAATCAGGCAATCAGGCAAAATATTCAGGAAAAAAGGTAGTCAGAGCAGGCAGAAGTTAAAAAGACAGACTGAATAAGTACCAACTCATGAGGCAACAGATTTGTCAGGACAGTCCAGAGGTCAGGGCAAAGGCAGCAAGCAAATAGTTAATCCAGAATACAAGTACATTCAGTAACAAGTAAAGTAGATAAATCAGAGAATAGTGCACCCAGGATACAGATAACCATACACAGGCAGTAAGTACAAGCAGTAGGTAAATGCCATAGCGCGTTATTTAAACTGTCAAGCGCGGGAGAGACCGGAGACGCGCTAATACGATGTGGCACACAAAGATAGCGGGGCCAATAGCAGTAAACCGCTAGGGATGCTGAGCTGTGCTACACTGACAGCCAATGTGCACTATACCAAGGTTCGCTAATATAGTGCACCCTGAAAAGATGACTGAGGCTCTGCATATCTTGATACTCACAGTACCAGAAATCTCTCTGTTTCTCTCCTTGCCGAAGATAAGGGATACATCTCTTATCTCTTTTAATCACTATGCTCAATGGTGCAAAAATACTAATTTCACAATTTTTTTTTAAGTTTTTATTTCTTGCAGACTCAAGAACAGTGCTATGTCTAAATGAGCAGCAATAACCTATGCATATTCCTTACCTACCCAGGTTTAAAGGGACACTGAACCCAAATCTTTTCTTTTGTGATTCAGATAGAGCATGCAATTTTAATCAACTTTCTAATTTACTCCTTTTATCAAATGTTCATTATTCTCTTGGTATGTTTATTTGAAAAGCAAGAATGTTAGTTTGATGCCGGCCCATTTTTGGTGAACAACCTGAGTTGTCCTTGCTGATTGGACAGCACCAATAAACAAGTGCTGTCTATGGTGCTGGCTCCTTAGCTTAGATGCCTTCTTTTTCAAATAAAGATAGAAAGAGAACGAAGAAAGCTTGATAATAGGAGTAAATTAGAAAGTTGCTTAAAATCGCATGCTCTATGTGAATCAGGAGAGAAAAAATGTGGGTTCAGTGTCCCTTTAAGGCTGTCTAAAGTTATCAGATCAATCCTGCACTAAATGCAAATCCATCAGAGGAAACAGCTCTGCAAGGAGTTATTTAGTAGCGTGCAGGGCAAGCCCTTGTAAGGATGGTCATTTTAATATAATTCTGGGGCAACAGGACCTTGCCCTGAGTTAGATTTCAGACCTGCCCTTACCTGGCTCACAAAGGAAGCAATGCAGTGAGACTTAGAGCAAGGCTGGCCTTACATTATGCACAAACATTTATGCACAAACAATAATGCTCGAAAATGGATGGGGCTAAAGCAACATACTCTGGCTTGTAACTGTCCCTGGACCACTTGGCAAATGACCTATATGCCCTATGCTTAGACAACAATTTTCAATTTATAACTAATGACCCCAATCAGTTTTTAAATGTAACTAGTTTTTCCCATGGGCAAAACACAATGACATTTCCTGCCACCATATTAGATGACATTAGAAAGCTACATCACCAAACACATACAAACAGATAGATCGATGATAGATAGGTAGATAGATAGATAGATAGATAGACAGAGACAGATAGAGGCAGGTAGACAGACAGAAACAGACAGAGACAGACAGACAGACAGACAGACAGAGACAGACAGGCAGATAGATAGACAGACACACAGACAGATAGAGAGATATTGAAAATACAAGCTGTCTAGACTACTGATACCTGTTTTTTCATGCAATAGCAAAACTTTTCCAATTGTTCGCAGCACATATATTTTGAGATTTGTTTTGTTGTCTTGTTAAGAGTTGAACAGATTTTGCAACACATAGCTTAATTGGCAAACAAGAAGAATCATTTAGTTCCTTCTGTGTTTTCAGCAGGATTCCATGCTTGATAAAATCCAGAAATCAGATGGCATTTCAATGTCATTGTGTTTGAATTCTCACTGCCCAAATAATAGGACAGAAACCCCCAAGAGAAATAAAACAAAGAGGGTCTTGACAGTTTCAAGATAGTTGATGTGGCATCTCAGTTTGATGGCAAGGCATGCTTGGACATATTGTTGGTAAATCCTTCTGGGGATCAGAACAGTGACCTCAATCACAGGAAAGTCTGGGGAAATTATATTCACCCATGAGAGCAATGGTTGCAAAATAATGGGAAACACAGAAGAAAATCTCTTATTGAGGCTGACAGGCAGAAGAAACCAATCATTCCATAAGGAAGGTAAAATGGCTTCCAGAAAACAGTGGATTTGAACTGATTTGAAATAAGTCTACATTTTTTAAAAAGCCATTTATCAGGACCCTTTATGCAAGTAATTACTATATTAGCAGACGTTTCCAACCTTTGTAGGATATTTCCCATCAAAACAAATATAATGCAATAGGTTGTCAGCATTACTAGAATAGAATTGTAAAAAAGAAATAAAAATATAAGCTTTATACGTATAACTATATAACAAGTCCAATAAAAATTCAATCCACTTTTTTCATATAGTCAAAAAAATTAAAATAACCGTCTTACTTTGGATAAAACCTGCAGTGTTTCATAATGTTCACCATAAACAGAAAAACATTTTCAAACAGGTATCCAATAGTCACTTGGTATGAGAGAAACAGAATGTAAAGTTGTGACAAAATAGTGGCAGTGCTACAAAATGCATAAGGGAATATAACTGAATTTGCTGAGTGTTTATTTGGAAATTCTATTGGGAAACATTGCAAACACAGATAGGCAACTTGGGCCCCTAGCCAGATACACGTCACAGTTTGCTCCATATTCTCTACTAACCCTTACTCGTTCTCCTCTATTTCCCTCTCGCCATAACCCCTCCTAGGTCCAAGTTCCTTTTCTAAATCCCCATTTCATCTTTCCTCAACCTTTTCTTCTTCAATGCTACACATGTTTTAATTATTTTCATATTTAAATAGACATCACTATATTGTTCAAGTATTGCATTCCCTTAGCAACATTTGCCCTGCTGTTCTATACAGATTTTTTGGACTGAAAACAATCTATCTTGCTATAATATATTTTGAAACTCTCTCTTATAGCTCTATAGCTTATTTATGGATGGCCCACTGTGATGAGTTAAGTCTTTCATGCAAACTTATTCATGGTCCATATGTATATTTTAGTTATTACTGACTGTCAAAAGTGTTGCTATATTTTTCTTCTATTTGTTTAAAACTCAATAAAATAATACATAATTATTGGTTTGCAGAAGAAAGTTCCTATATAAATCACGGGACAGATTTTCTGGTTCACTTTTCCTTTATTGAAATTGACGGATAAAGGGCTTGATCAAATTCAAACCGGCCTTTTTAGCTTATTAGCGTGTATTCCAAGACATCATGAAGTGAAACAGTTGTTTTGCACAGGACAAAAACACTAAAAGTAGCCAACAGCACCATATTGTATGATCTTCTGAAAATGTGGTCTACATTCATTGAGTTTCTCTTCATCTCTCTTTTATAGTTCTTCGCTAGTGGACAATCTTAACATTTACATATGTAGTTGTATTTTTTGGGGCAAATACATGATATCCCGTACAGCAAACAAGAGCCGCTCCAGAAAACCGGGTTGTCAATCATTTTTTTAAAATACCTGTATTTAGTTAATACTTGAATTTCTAAAATGTTTTTATAGCAATTAACAACCTTGACCACTATGACCTTTAACACTATTAAAACGCTAAACAACAGACCCCACAAAGCAATTAATAATGATGTGGGATATTGTGGTTTAGAGTTTAATTGTGTCAAGTGTCATGGTGGTTTAGGGGTTAATTGTGATTGGAGTTATGAAAGTTTAGGGGTTTATTATAAATATGAAGATTTTAATTTAAGCACAGGTACAAGGCAAGTCAAAATCGTCTGGAACATTATATATTAGACATGTGCACAAGTTAAAAATGTGTCCGAAAGATCAATTTCAGATTATTTTTTTTCAAACATTTGGTTCAGACGATTTTCATCCATGCTAGCATTTGGTTTAAAGGAATATTAAATTTGGATTTGTTACTGCTATTTCCAATGGGAACATCAAATATAGACAATTCATTATTAACAAAAATCTTACATTATAGGATTCGAACAATTAAAATGACCTATTTTCCAATGTTAAAAGAACATACAAGCATTTAGTGCCTGACCAGCTGTCATTAGTAATACTATAGCAGGAATGGACAGGGGACGATGGACAAATGAATGGTAATACCTCCTGTACATCATTACAAATACAGTAGCTTATTAACCTAAACAATATAACTCCACCCAATTCCTGCACCTTTTTTTTAGCTCCAAATGGCATGAACGAATGAACAAAACTATTTTGTCAAGCACTCATTTGTTTTTGTCTGTTTCGGACAAAAACAAATGATTGCAATGCTCATCTCTATTGTAGATTGTGTGAGGACTCACACAATCGTGGTCTGGTTCCTTATCCTTGAAAGTTAAATTGACACCTTGTTGAGGATTTTACTCTGCATACCAAGCTTCTCAAATAAGTTTGGAACTGATTTTGTATAAATGTTTATATGTTTTAATTAAATGACTCTTGTTGTGTCTTGATTTTTTGTTGTTGAAAATTGTACACTTTATTTAAGATATTGAAAAATCATACAGAGTGACATACATATACAAAGTTTTTTCAATTATATTATGTACATCTGTAATCTATAATCTTGGTACTAGCTCGTTAACAAGATACAATCAAAACTTGGAACAAGAAATAATAAAAATTGAGAAAAAGGAAAACCATAAGTAAATAATATGAATGTGGTACTCCAATAAAGAATCCTTTTAATAAGATCGGTTAATTTGGTTGTAACATATATCTCCTGTCCATCGTGATCGTGTTGAATTTGAATATAAAGTAGGCTGGGGGAATAAATACTCTTTTATTTATGTTTTAGGTGGTAGTAGGGGGCCTTTTAATGGGGGGTATAGTTTATTCTAATTATGGGCAAGATTATGAGTGGAACACAAATGTTTTGGCGCAAGAGATATTGGGTTTTCACGATCATTTGCGCGTAGTTTAAATTTGAGCGCAATTTAGGTTAACGCTCGCCAGTTTAGCAAATACTTAAAGCTGAGGTTAACTGTTTTGTGAAACAAAAAAGTCTCCCAAAGTACATCAGAAATGCATTACAGTGTACAGTGGCACTTATAATAACAACATCTAATAAGAAATTATATTTCTATATGTATATATATATATATATATATATATATATATATATATATATATATAGTTCTCTCTCTCTCTCTATTCATCTCTTCATGTTCGGTTAGCACCCTTGAGAACATGAGTTCAGGTTACCGCACCGCATGAGTAGGATGTTTTTAACCACTTTTTCTTGTTCCATTGACTTCTATCGGAAATACGTTATTGTGCACACAATATTCTAATTACGCTACAAGTAATCTGTTTGCGAGCCCAATAACTTTTTACTTTCAACTCTTAATACCAGCATAACCCAACATGCATGAAAAGTTTACTTCTAGTGCAATTAGCACTCTAGCGAAAGCGTTCCACTTGTAATCTGGCCCTGTATGGACAAACTGGCGAAAGCTTTTTCAGCAAAACAGATTAAATCATGCGAGCATGACATGCCCTGAGAAGAAGCTAAGCACAAGTCACGTAGCACTTCTTTCTGAAACCCCTGCCCCTGCTCCTAAGGCAGCAAAACTAGCGCTTGGAGCCCCCTGTGACTGTGGAGACTGTGCGGCAAGACATTGGCACCTCCACCATAGAAGGTGGCGGCTGAGGAGGCGTGAATGGTAAAAAAAACTCAGCGTGTCCTAGGATATCAAGAATTAACGTAAATATGTGTTGTGAAACTCTCCCTCCCACCGGTGCTGCGAGAGGGAGACTGATGGCTTGTTTGCTACAAGCTGAATAGCGGAAGAAAAAAAGGGTAAAGCAAGATCTTACTGAAGGTGAAACAAGGCTGTGGCTGAACCGGTAGACACAAGAGATTTGTCTACTTACAGCTAAAAGGTCGATCCCACTTCTCACTGAGATGAAATTTGGCCCATAGTTGCAGCATGGTTGAAAGGCTGCTGGCTCAGCATTGTATTCCTTTTTCACTGACAAGCGGACTGTCAAGCTACAATCGGAGAGAACCTAAACAGCAAGTATTGCACAAAGAGGGCTCTTTTTACTTGTTTAATGCCTGCAGGTGCTACGCTTGGGACTGAAAATGTGGGACTTTAAAAATGAAGGATTGATAAATTCTGCTTGCACTATCCCTATATTTAATAAAGCTTTTTTCTTAACACCTGCTGAACATTTCTAAGCATACGAAACTTTCTTGGCTGGATGCCTATTTAGAAGCTTATCGTCTGAACTGGCTCTGTTAAATATCTAACTTACCCTTTAATCTACTAAACTTCTGTTCTACAGGCTTTTTTGAAAACTTCCTTTTCTATGTTAGCAGATGGACTTTGAGTAACATCTGGACCTATGCAAATTTGGCCACATAATTCTTGTTTTAATTAACTGAGTAGGCACCACAAATATACAAAGTGGAAGATACACATAACTACTTTATATCCTAGGCCGATAAAGTCATTTTCTAGAGGGCTAAGAATATAATATGATTCTTTGAAACTGGAAATCTTAATCTGTGGTCAATACATAAAGAATTAGAATAAGCTGGCCATAAAAAAACTTGAATTTAGGAGGTTGTTAGGCTAAATATTGCTAAAAGACCCAGGAATCCTTACTGGGCAAATTGATTGCATTGTTTTTTTCTCTCTTGGGTTTAATTGGGCTGTGAGATGCATGGCACTGCAGGCTACTTCCAATCTTGATTTATAAAACAGTTGGACTAGTAAAGGACATTATATTTTAAGCAGGATGACTTACCAATTAATTTACTAAATATTATTAGGGTTTTTATTAAAAACCTGATTAAATTGCAAGGTACTCACATATATAACAAGAATGTAACACATTTTACTAATTATGCTTATGAAAGTTATATATATATATGTAGATGTATGTTTAAAAAGTATATAGTTTTTGATATCTAAAGTCTTCTAGAAACATCTCTTACTTGCAACGAAAAGTTTTATAAACTGCTTATGCTTGTTATTCTTAAAAGTGAATATGGTGACTATAAATAATGTATTCCTACTTATATAATTAACAAAAGGTTTGAATTCTGAGATGAAGATTACTGCTTTTTTAACTAAGCTTAGATGGAAACTGTGGTATAGTTAGTACCAAAATTATTATAAATTTAAACTAATCTGCTTTCTCTCTGGGACACTTAGTACACTCATTGGGGAAAAATAAGCCTTTTAAACAGATAAAACCCTTAATTGTAACCTAAAAAACAATTAAATCATGTGTCCTTTTTTTCTGGCATAGCTGGTCGTTATTGCACAAAGTTTTGTGTAAAGCACGCTCTGAGAATTTAATTTAATTTCTTCCACCATTTCCCCCTATTTTTTTCCCATATATATATATATATATTATTTTTCACAATATATGGATACATTTATTAAATCACCTACCTATACTAAAACCACTTCTCCAGCAATGGCCGGGAAACCAAGAAACAGGAAAAATAAAAATCCTGTAGAGACTTCGGCTGAAATACATCCAGGCAACATTAATCTTATACGATGTAATGAAAAAATTGATATGCAAGTGCTGGTTGAGAGTATTACGAGTGCTCTGAAACTTAAGTTTGATGTTCTTAAATCAGAAATTAAACAAGACTTACTAACATTAACAAATTAAGTTAGACACTATTCTAGTAGAAATAAAAAGAGAGAGGCGCTCAACCTGGAAATGAACAATAGAATAATAGCTCGTTCTATGGCTAGTTACCACCCAAGAAGCAGCTGTCTTTTTGCTCAAAATGTGCCTTTCACAGAGAAGAACTTTCCTGAAGCATATCAGTCTGATCCTGACTTCACAGTAAAGTCCAGCCCTGAAATACCAGGCAATCCTTCTCTGAACGAGAGAAACAGCAAAACCTCATACGTATGTTTCGGCCTATTGTGGGCCTCGTCAGTGAGGTGCAGCCATATCCCTCTAGGCACATTGAGCAACGGGTCCAGGTCTGTATTCCCGCATCACACTTAGGGAGACTTCCCAAAATGTCATAATTTGCATAAATAAAAAGAGAGAAGCACTCAACCTGGAAACGAACAATAGCATAATAGCTTGTTCTATGGCTAGTTACCACCCAAGAAGCAGCCTCTTTTGCTCAACATGTGCCTTTCACAGAGAAGAACTTTCCTGAAGCATATCAGTCTGATTCTGACTTAACAGTACAGTCCAGCCCCGAAATACCAGGCAATCCTTCTCTGAATGAGAGAAACAGCAAAACCCCAGACGTACGTTTCGGCATTCGACCTATTGTGGGCCTCGTCAGTGAGGTGCAGCCATATCCCTCTAGGCACACTGAGCAACGGGTCCACGTCTGGATTCCCGCATCATAATTAGGGAGACTTCACAAAATGTCACAATTTGCATAAATAAAAAGAGAGAGGCGCTCAACCTGGAAACGAACAATAGCATAATAGCTTTTTCTATGGGTAGTTACCACCCAAGAAGCAGCCTCTTTTTGCTCAACATGTGCCTTTCACAGAGAAGAAATTTCCTGAAGCATATCAGTCTGATCCTGACTTCACAGTACAGTCCAGCCCAGAAATACCAGGCAATCTTTCTCTGAACGAGAGAAACAGCAAAACCTGAGACACATGTTTTGGCCTATTGTGGGCCTCGTCAGTGAGGTGCAGCCATATCCCTCTAGGCACACTGATCAGCGGGTCCACGTCTGGATTCCTGCATCACACTTAGGGAGACTTCCCAAAATGTCAAAATTTGCATAAATAAAAAGAGAGAAGTGTACAACCTGGAAACAAAAGATAGCATAATAGCTTGTTCTCTGGCTAGTTACCACCCAAGAAGCAGCCTCTTTTTGCTCAACATGTGCCTTTCACAGAGAAGAACTTTCCTGAAGCATATCAGTCTGATCCTGACTTCACAGTACAGTCCAGCCCCCAAATACAAGGCAATCCTTCTCTGCACGAGAGAAACAGAAAAACCCCAGATGTACGTTTCGGCCTATTGTGGGCCTCGTCAGTGAGGTGCAGCCATATCCCTCTAGGCACCCAGAGCAACGGGTCCACATCTGGATTCCCGCATCTCACTTAGGGAGACTTCCCAAAATGTAGCAATTTGCATAAATAAAAAGAGAGAAGCGCTCAACCTGGAAACGAACAATAGCCTAATAGCTTGTTCTATGGCTAATTACCACCCAAGAAGCAACATCTTTTTGCTCAACATGTGCCTTTCACAGAGAAGAACTTTCCTGAAGCATATCAGTCTGATCCTGACTTCACAGTACAGTCCAGCCCCGAAATACCAGGCAACCTTTCTCTGAACGAGAGTAACAGCAAAACCCCAGAGATACGTTTCGGCTTATTGTGGGCCTCGTCAGTGAGGTGCAGCCATATCCCTCTAGGCACACTGTGCAACGAGTCCATGTCTGGATTCCCGCATCACACTTAGGGAGACTTCCCAAAATGTCATAATTTGAATAAATAAAAATAGAGAAGCGCTTAACTTGGAAATGAACAATAGCATAATAGCTTGTTCTAATGCGAATTACCACCCAAGAAACAGCCTCTTTTTGCTCAAAACTCCAAAAGTTCGAACAGAGAGTTTCTGATATAGAAGACAATAATGAGACACTGAAAATTAAACTTGAGGTTAATAATTCTTTGCTTTTAAAAATGCAGCTTCAAATTGAACATTTAGAGAACTGTTCCAGAAGGAACAACGTTAGGATAGTAGGACTCCCTGAAAATAAAGCGTATGAGAACTTAGCAGAATTTATTTCAATAACATTAGTCAAACTCCTGGGTATAACCTCTACACACCCTACCATCATAGGTGAACGGGCCCACAGAATAGGCAGACAGACAGTTAATAGTAATAAGGAATCAAGGGCAAGACCGGTAATTGCTAAACTCCTTAATTTTCAAGACTAAGTTACATTAATGCAATATTGTCAGAAATCACAACCAATTTCAGTAGGAGGTGTTAAAATATTTATCTTTCAGGATTTCTCATATGAGACATCCACGAAGAGAAAAGAAATGTCATCCATATGTACTAAACGTATTAACCAGGGAATCCAGGCTACTATAATTTAGCCAGTCAAATTAAAGATTACACTGAATGACCAAATCTGCTTTTTTGATAATCCTAAGGATGCTGAGAATTTTTTTGATAGAAAATGAATTAATACAATTAGGAATATGCTCTTGATTTCTTCTACTTTATGTTTTTTGAGATGGTACCTCCTTAAAATTCAAGGAAGAGGGGATGGCTCCCCTTAAAGGGTTTATTTGTAAATAGGAGGGAAAAATGTGGCATGACTGATGGTGGGAGTGGGGTGGGTGGGATAGAGGGGGGGGGGTTTCTTAGCCCAAGTTTTTGGGACACTATCCAGTTGAGGATACTACATTGTGCAGAGATAAAAGAGATGCTTTGGAAACTAAATTATTTAGAAAGATTATTTCAAATTTAGCAGTTAGGGAAATATGGAGGACTCAAAATCCAGATGTCAGGGAATTCACGTGTTCTATCTAAGGCACATAAAATTGATTTATGTTTAGTAAATGATAAAACTGCCAGATTACAAATTAAAGCAGACATACATCCTATTTGCCTTTTGGACTACGTTCCAATTTCTCTCCTAATTGCTGGCTCTAGTTGTACTTTTGCACCTCTGTGCTTTTGGTTCCCAAAATATCTCTGTAATGATATGAAGTTTAAAGGGACAGTCTACATCAGAATATTTATTGTTTTAAAAGATAGATTATCCCTTTATTACCCATTCCCTAGTTTTGCATAACCAGCACAGTTATATTAATACACTTTTACCTCTGTGATTATCTTGTATCTAAGCCTCTGCAAACTGTCCCTTATTTCAGTTCTTTTGACAGACTTGCATTTTAGCCAATCAGTGCTGGGTCCTAGGAACTCCACATGTGTGAGCTCAATGTTATCTATATGACACACATGAACTGACACCCTCTAGTGGTGAAAAACTGTCAAAATGCCCTGAGCTAAAAGGCTGCCTTCAAGGGCTTAGAAATTAGCATATGAACCTCCTAGATTTAGATTTCAACTAAGAATACCAAGAGAACAAAGCAAAATGTGTGATAGAAGTGAATTGGAAAATTGTTTAAAATTGCATGCCCTATCTGAATAATGAAAGTTTGTTTTGGACTAGACTGTCTCTTTAAAGATTTTCTTAAAATAAAGTTTGAGGAATTTCTACACTTTAACCATGATTATATAGGCAAACCAGTGGTATTCTGGGAGACAACTAAGGTGGTTTTAAGGGGGGAAATTACTGCATATACCCTAGCATTAAGGAAAAAAATAGAAAAAGAGATCAGGAAGTATTAAACTTCTTAACTATGGCATATAACCGATAACTATTAGAGAAAACTGGGATATTTATAATAGAGCAAAAAAGCAGAGGGATACTCTTCTAATTTACAAGACAACACAAGCTGAAATCTGATCACAAGCTAGTTTTATAAACATGGGAACAAATCCGGAAAATTATTAGCAGCATTAGTTAAGAATGACAAGGAATCCTCACTAATTGAAAGAATTCAAAATGAAGGAATAGTGGCTACAACTTCAGAAGATATAATTTAAGTGTTTACTAAATATTATAATATCCTATACTCCTTCCAGGAATCTATTATGCAACAAAGAAATAAATTCTGGGATAAGATTAAGACTCCAGTTATATCTCCCGAGCTAAGTTTGAATATAAATGCCCCTATTTCTGAAAGTGAAATTGACTAAGCCATTAAAAACTTAGCAAGAGATAAAGCACCTGGACCGGATGCAATCCCTAACGAATTCTATAAAATTTTATCTCAAAATATTACACCTTATCTGAAAAATCTTTTTAACTATTTTTACAGTGAAAATAAACCTATTCCTTCTAGCTTCTCTGCATCTATGACTATGTTGATCTTGAAGCCAGGAAAAGACCCTACTAAAAATGAATCTTATAGACCCATAGCACTCCTTAACGCTGATTATAAATTGCTTACCTTTATTCTTGCTATCTGTTTACAAAGGGTAATGCCTTATATTATACATGAAGACCAGGCAGGCTTCATGTATTAAAGGAATTCTGCTGCTAAGATTAGGGAGATTTTTTTTAACTATGGACTATTATAACTATTTGAAGGGACTTCCCACACAAGAAAAGATAATTCCAATGGACTTAGCGCTTATTATTTCAATTGATGCGGAAAAAGCGATTGACTCGGTCTCTTATGACCATTTGCTGTTCTCTTTGTCTGTTTGGATTTTAAAGAAAATTTTGTTAGATTTATACATAATCTATACAACACCTCCATTACAAAAATAATAGTAAATAATATTATATCATCTGATATAAATTTTAGAAGGGGTACACGTCAAGGTTGCCCATTATCTCCTTTTTTATTTAATCTGTCAATTGAATCCTTAGCTATTATGATAAGACAATATCAAGAGGGCATTAAAATTGGACTTAATGAAATGAAAATTACTTTATATGCAGACAATATTATTTTATATATCTAACACTAAGATAAATATTCCTAAAATGCTGTTGATCATTAAGTCGTTTGGATCCTTTTCTGGATTCAAGGTTAACGTTTCAAAATCTGAGATCTTTTGGGTTAGGGAAAATAAGGAATCTGTGGCAGTAACTCACTTTAAAATCACAACTAACTCCTTTAAGTACTTGGGAATTGTCGTATCTTTACAATTAAAGCGCTGGTACAATCTCAATATACCTCCAATAATAGATAAAGTTAAAGAATACATAAAAAATTGGCAACATTTTTCATTATCAATTTCAGGACGGAGTGCCCTATTCAAAATGGTACTCTTGCCAAAAATTGTATATATTTAGCAAAATATCCCAGTTTTTTAAGAGGGAAAGACCTAAGAGACCTAAACGCTTCACTTTGAAGGTTTATCTGGCAAAATAAGAAACCAAGAATTTCACCTAAAAAACTTTTCCTATCTAAAAAAACTGGAGGCTTAGCATTACCTTATATAGAACTTAGTATTCCTAGCTAGGATAGTGCGGGACTGGATTAGGATTTCAGATTATTTTACGAAAAATACTCATGAAAACAATATGACATCTATTTCTCTCGGTATCTTTTATACATTATGGACCTAATTAAATACCTAAAAAAATAAAACAACTGGGGTAAGATTCTTTCCATTCTAGAGATTAAAACTAATATCTCTAAATTTCAAACGATTCGTAGAAATCCAAAGTTTCAACATGGTACTCAATCAAAGGTGTTTCAGAGATGGAAAGGCTCTGGGGTAAGCAGGATCTTTCAGCTATTAGAAATAGAGAACCAAACAGTTAAGGCATTTAGCACATTGAGGCACAAATTGAATCTGGTGAATAAAGATTTTTACGCATATCTACAAGCCAGACATTGGCCTCTAGTTTTCAAGCCGTCAACCTCAAATACGCTGGAATTCCGCAGCGTATTTGTGGTGAGGCTGATTCGCCTAAGTTATCAAGCCCTTTACACCAGCAAAAGTAGAATTTTGTGACGTAAGCTTCGATCCGCCGGACTCAGTTCGACACAGATCGATTCTTACGTCACTCTAGAGGTTCCGCACACAAGTTTCGCACAATCTGACTACTTTTGCTAGTTATCAAAAAACTAGCAGGTATGCTCGGCACTTTTCCGGCCCAGCGTACCTGGTTTTCAATCCATAGGAATCAATGGGAGTTTGACCATAGCGAAAGTTCATGTTCACTGCTGCCCGACATCCCATTGATTCCTATGGGAATTGTCTGCATCTAACACCCTAACATGTAGCCCGAGTCTAAACACCCCTAATCTGTCCCACCTACACCGCCGCAAATAAATAAAGTTACTACCCCCTAAACCGCCACTCCCGGAGCCCACCACCACTCTAATAAACTGATTAACCCCTAAACCGCTGCTCCCGGACCCCACCGCCACTCTAATAAACTGATTAACCCCTAAAACACCGCTCCCGGCCCCGCCGCCACTATAATAAATATGTTAACCCCTAAACCGCCGCTCCCGGACCCCGCCACCACTATAATAAATTTATTAACCCCTATCCTGCCCTCCCTACACCGCCGCCACCTTGAATACATTTATTAACCCCTATCCTGCCCCCCCTACACTGCCGCCACTATAATAAAATTATTAACCCCTAAAACTAAGTCTAACACCGCCCCTAAATTAATTATTAATTAAATACATCTAAATATTATAACTCTTATTAACTAAATTAATCCTATTTAAAACCAAATACTTACCTTTAAAATAAACCCTAATATAGCTACAATATAAATAATAATTATATTGTAGCTATTTTAGGATTTATTTTTATTTTACAGGCAAATTTCAATTTATTTTAACTAGGTACAATAGCTATTAAATAGTTATTAACTAATTAATAGCTTCCTAGTTAAAATAAAGATAAATTTACCTGTAAAATAAAAACTAACCTAAGTTACAATTACACCTAACACTACACTATACTTAAATAAATTATTCCTATTTAAAACTAAATACCTGTAAAATAAACCCTAAGATAGCTACAATGAAATTAATAATTACATTGTAGCTATTGTAGGATTTATATTTATCTTACAGGTAACTTTGTATTTATTTTAGCTAGTTAGAATAGTTATTAAATAGTTATTAACTATTTAATAACTACCTAGCTAAAAGAAATACAAAATTACCTTTAAAATAAATCCTAACCTAAGTTACAATTAAACCTAACACTACACTATCATTAAATTAATTAAATAAATTACCTACAAATAACTACAATTAAATACAATTAAATAAACTAAGTTACAAAAAATAAAAAAAATAAGTTACAAACATTTCAAAAATATTACAACAATTTTAAGTTACTTACACCTAATCTAAGCCCCCTAATAAAATAACAAATAATAAAATAACAAAGCCCCCCAAAATAAAAAAAATGCCCTACCCTATTCTACATTAAAAAGTTACCAGCTCTATTACCTTACCAGCCCTTAACTTATTTTTTTTATTTTTTGTAACTTAGTTTTTTTTTTTCTACTTTAGTTAGTTTATTAAATTGTATTTAATTGTAGTTATTTGTAGGTAATTTATTTAATTTGTTTAAAAAGTCTACATTAAAAAGTTACCCATTCTATTACCTTACCAGCCCTTAAAAGGGCCTTTTGAGGGGAATGCCCCAAAGAAAACAGCTCTTTTGCCTGTAAAAAAAAATACAACCCCCCCAACATTAAAACCCAACACCCACATACCCCTAATCTAACCCAAACCCCCCTTAAATAAACCTAACACTACCCCCCTGAAGATCATCCTACCTTTAGCCGTCTTCAGCCAGCTGACCACCGATGGAACAGAAGAGGAGATCCGCAGTGGCCGAAATCTTCATCCAAGGGGCGCTGAAGAAGTCTTCCATCCGACTGAAGTTATCATCCAAGGGGCGCTGAAGAAGTCTTCCATCCGACTAAAGTCATCATCCAAGGGGCGCTGAAGAAGTCTTCCATCCGATTGAAGTCATCATCCAGGCGGCGTCTTCAATCTTCATCCATCCGGAGTGGAGCGGAGCCATCTTCAGACGAGTCGATGCGGAGCCATCCTCTTCTACCGACGGACTAACAACGAATGACGGTTCCTTTAAGTGACGTCATCCAAGATGGCGTCCCTCAAATTCCGATTGGCTGATAGGATTCGGTAAATCCGGATTCGGTAAATCTGCAATGGGTTACACCTAATATACAGTACATAATACTAGTCTAATCCCACCTAACGCTTACCGAAATTCCGAATTTCCGAACCGAATCGAACCGAATCCAGCCGAATTTCTTCGAATCCGAATGAATCCGAAACAAATCTGAACCGAATCGATTCAAAATTTTCCGAATTCGAATCGATCCAAACCGAAATTCGAAAAATTCCGAATCGATACGAACCGAACCCAACCGAATTTTTTTGCCATGCACATATCTACTGTCAGCTTAACGGATTGTATTTTGGCCAACCCGATAATTATTTTGTAGTCCAGGATTCAAGAATAGATCTCTTTGTATGTTTTTTAATAAATGTAAACCAGAGGTATACCCAACTATACCTTAATGCCTAGGACAGTGATACCTAGCTATCACCTAGTGAAAAATAAGTGTTAAGGGTGTGCCCAGGCACCAGACAAACGGAGGCTAAGGTAAAAATACAATGGTGTTTAATACATATACAATTTAAAAATAATTTAAAAACAATGGTATTGATTAGTACAGAGTTAGAATTAGCATGGATCCACGCATAAAAAACTAAAAAATCAATTACAATAACTCAATAATAAAAGCAACAATAAAAGCCTGCAACAATGTATACAATCTAAATATAGGGAATGTGGATATATAACAATTCAAAATGGTTGAAAAAGTGTCCAATAATGATGTCAAAAAATCCAAAAATTCAAATAAATCCAAATGCACAGTCAAAACAGTGAAAGAAATCCAAATGTACAGTCAAAACAGTGAAAGATCCAAATAAATCCAAATAAATCCAAATGTACAATCAAAACAGTGAAAGAAAATGTAATGCCTTAGCAAACAAATCACAAAAAGTCAGTGGAAAAAATCAGTGGAAAAAAGTGACAAGTGATAACTTCAACAATGTTCCAAAATGAATCCAAAATGAAGGGCCTAAAAGTTATATCCAAGGTTATAATATATCAAACCTGTGTGGTAATATAGTGTGAAAAAATGTGAGGTCCAGTTTTTAGGATGTGTCCAATGTGATGGTAGTAGTTGTCCCTTGTTGCTGTGATCCCCACAGGGAGCTGGGTCCCAGTGAAAAAATAAAAAATAAAAAACGATAACACTGTGGAATGAAAAACCTGTGGAAAAAGAATAGAATACAATGTGTAGAAAATTTACATATAAATGTTCCAACTGAAATAAGGCTTACCAGTGCAGGTCTACGCGTTTCGGCCCTGTCTAGGCCTTTATCAAGACTGGTATATGGTGAGGACTGGTGGCCTTATATAGGGGTTGTGAACTTACAACCGGAAACAGCCTGGGATAACCGTTTCCAGTTTAGCGATAATTTTGTATATCTAAAATCATGGCTTTATACTTTATTAAAAAGGAAATGTAAACTGGCACTACACACATATGCTAAGTAAGGAAAAGAATCTGTGAAACAGATTCCGGTGCTGTCCCTTAAATTAATATAAACAGGAGAGAGACAGAAAAGACAGGGGCTTAAATAGCACTCATCCTTACTAATTATTCGATATAAAATTAATATACTTTAATATTAGAAGTTAAAAATAGGGTAGTACATCCCTAATAAATCCTAAACCCACTACCATAGATACAAAAAGCAAAAACAAACACCAAACCGACAGTCACTTTTCTGTTTCCTGGCCGATAACAGGAGACGTCGGCATCAGGTGGCTGAAGTGACTGTACAGTATTGGAGTAAAGTAATTAAAACAAACGCGTTTCGGCTAATATATAGCCTTTATCAATGCTATACTTTACAGTGTCAAATCGTTTAAGCCGAAGCTCAAGCGTGTATGGCCTTATATACTGGTCTATAGCTTCACAAACCGCCAATCCAAAGTGTCAAGAGGGAAACGCCTACATATTGTCCAATTGTATTGTGCGGCCAGAAAACACCCTCCGTTTTGACTACTGTGTATGGCTAAGGAATGTTACTTCCGCTATAACCTACACGCTCATTGGATGACTAAAAAGACCTATCACATGTGCCTGATTCTATGGTACCAATGTTGCGATCATAATGTCCTGTCAGGGAAACAAAAATATGCTTTTAAACACGATCGGTTATTTATAAAGCATCACTATGTGACACAACTGTATCATGTGGATGAATTAGTAACGATCGTGATAAGCATAACAGTACACTGATGCGGACGTCTTAAAAACAACCAAATTACATCAGGATCCAACTGAACACACTATAAGTTTGTCAGATACAGGAACATACCAATTATAGTTATTTATATATTACTGGAGTATCCTATATAGTAAAAAGTGCGACTTAGTATTATATTAATAAATTACAATTGGATTTCAGGTTAGATGGTAAGTATTAAGACTATGATCATATGCCTGAGCAGCAGTGTCAGTATGTAACATTAAAGCTTTATTATAATTGACATTTTTCCACTAAGAACACAGTATCATTCCTACTTTTAACAGTAATGCAGATAATTGTGTACATCCCTTTATACTCGTATCCATATAAGTAGTATTAATGAATTTATGGGGATATTAAAATCACTTCCGAATAGGACTGCATCTGTATGTATGAGGATATTTAGATATATGTATATAGTGATCATTAATTCAATAATTCAAAGTATGTAAGGTATGTTACAGCTGACATAAGCTCAATATAATGCCATTATGGGTCATGTCATTAAGATACCAACATAACCGTAATGGACTCGGTTACCATATATAAAAAGGGGCATTAGGTGGTCTAAAAGTCATCCAATTAGATATACACCCAGTAATTATTATACTCATTCATACCATTAGGCATGACGGTATTACGATTAAAAACCCACTTAGTTTCCATCTGTAATAATTTATTCTCAGTACTTCCCCCTCTTATTCCAGGCTTAAGTCTTTCCAAACCCCAACATTTTAAAGCATTAGTTTTTCCATTATGGGCATGTAGAAAGTGTCTCGCGACACTTGTGATTTGTTTATGTCTATCCACATCCCTCTGGGCAGTCCTTATATTACTAAGATGTTCTGTAATACGTGTTCCCATACTCCTTGTTGTCATGCCAACATAGTATAAATTACAGCTGCAAGAGATACAGTAGATGACATTAGTGCTCTGGCAGTTAATATGTTGTCTAATTTTACACGTATTACCAAATCTATCCACTATTGTTTGTTTTTTAACCATATGCTGGCATATTGAACAGTGCCCACACGCGATAGAACCCTCATATATAGGTGATTTGTTAGCATTTCTGTCATAATGGCTTGTTATAAGCGTATCCCTGATATTGTTTGCTCGCCTATATGTTAATAGAGGTCTATCTGGTAGCAATGGTTTCAATAGTTCGTCTCTGGTAAGGACATGCCAATGTTGTTGTAAAATGTTGGTAATTTTATCACTTTGTGTGGAATATGTAGTGATACATCGCAGGGGAGTATTATTTTCTTTAACTTTAGGAGTTAATAACTCTCTCCTATCCTTTTGAAGTGCTCTGTTATAGGCTTTAGCCAATGATTTTCTAGAGTAGCCTCTTTCAAGTAGTCTCTTTCTTAGATCATGTGCAGCTTTTTTGAAACTGTCTAATGTACTACAATTTCTACGCAGGCGAGTATATTCCCCCATGGGTAACCCTTTGATTGTTGCAGGATGATGGTAACTGCTTGCATGTAGTATATTGTTAGTAGACGTGGGCTTTCTGTATGCATTTGTTTCAATTGAGCTGCCTTTCTTGTGGATAGTAAGATCTAGAAATTCTACTTTAGATTTTTGTATAGTAGATGTTAAAAATAATCCAAATGGATTATCATTAAGGATATCAATGAAATCTGTGAGGATGTTCTCAGGGCCATTCCATATAAATAGAATGTCATCTATATATCTGGACCAGTGGGAGACATATTGGGTAAAGTGTTTTAGGTTTTCATTAAACACTACTGTTTCCTCCCACCAGCCCAGATATATATTCGCATATGTGGGTGCACATGAGGTGCCCATGGCAGTCCCACAAATCTGCAAATAGAATTTATCATCGAAAACGAAGAAGTTGTGGGTTAATATAAATTCTATCATATTAAGCAGAAATTCTTTAACCTCCTCACTCATACTGGTGTTTTTGTTTAGATAGTATGAAACCGCTTTACACCCCCAGTGTGTTTTTATACTGGTGTAGAGTGATTCTACATCGCATGACACTAATACAGAGTTAGTATCAATACTGATCTCATTGATTTTATTAAGTAGATGCATTGTGTCTCGGGTATGAGATGGTAATGAATCTACAATATATCTTAAACGTGCATCTACATATTTGCTTGCTTTTTCTGTGAGGGAGCCGATCCCAGACACTATCGGCCTTCCTGGTGGCTTGTGTATGTCTTTATGTATTTTCGGCAGCAAATATAATGTGGCTGTTTTTGGTTCTTTGACTTCTAGAAATTTGTATTCCTTTTGATCTATAATTCCATTAGTAAAGGCTGAATGAATAAGTGTATTATAACTATTCAAAAACATATCTGTAGGGTTACACAGAAGTGCCTTACAATTTGAAGGGTTATTTAGCTGGCGTGATGCTTCCTCACAAAGAACCAAAAACAGCCACATTATATTTGCTGCCGAAAATACATAAAGACATACACAAGCCACCAGGAAGGCCGATAGTGTCTGGGATCGGCTCCCTCACAGAAAAAGCAAGCAAATATGTAGATGCACGTTTAAGATATATTGTAGATTCATTACCATCTCATACCCGAGACACAATGCATCTACTTAATAAAATCAATGAGATCAGTATTGATACTAACTCTGTATTAGTGTCATGCGATGTAGAATCACTCTACACCAGTATAAAAACACACTGGGGGTGTAAAGCGGTTTCATACTATCTAAACAAAAACACCAGTATGAGTGAGGAGGTTAAAGAATTTCTGCTTAATATGATAGAATTTATATTAACACACAACTTCTTCGTTTTCGATGATAAATTCTATTTGCAGATTTGTGGGACTGCCATGGGCACCTCATGTGCACCCACATATGCGAATATATATCTGGGCTGGTGGGAGGAAACAGTAGTGTTTAATGAAAACCTAAAACACTTTACCCAATATGTCTCCCACTGGTCCAGATATATAGATGACATTCTATTTATATGGAATGGCCCTGAGAACATCCTCACAGATTTCATTGATATCCTTAATGATAATCCATTTGGATTATTTTTAACATCTACTATACAAAAATCTAAAGTAGAATTTCTAGATTTTACTATCCACAAGAAAGGCAGCTCAATTGAAACAAATGCATACAGAAAGCCCACGTCTACTAACAATATACTACATGCAAGCAGTTACCATCATCCTGCAACAATCAAAGGGTTACCCATGGGGGAATATACTCGCCTGCGTAGAAATTGTAGTACATTAGACAGTTTCAAAAAAGCTGCACATGATCTAAGAAAGAGACTACTTGAAAGAGGCTACTCTAGAAAATCATTGGCTAAAGCCTATAACAGAGCACTTCAAAAGGATAGGAGAGAGTTATTAACTCCTAAAGTTAAAGAAAATAATACTCCCCTGCGATGTATCACTACATATTCCACACAAAGTGATAAAATTACCAACATTTTACAACAACATTGGCATGTCCTTACCAGAGACGAACTATTGAAACCATTGCTACCAGATAGACCTCTATTAACATATAGGCGAGCAAACAATATCAGGGATACGCTTATAACAAGCCATTATGACAGAAATGCTAACAAATCACCTATATATGAGGGTTCTATCGCGTGTGGGCACTGTTCAATATGCCAGCATATGGTTAAAAAACAAACAATAGTGGATAGATTTGGTAATACGTGTAAAATTAGACAACATATTAACTGCCAGAGCACTAATGTCATCTACTGTATCTCTTGCAGCTGTAATTTATACTATGTTGGCATGACAACAAGGAGTATGGGAACACGTATTACAGAACATCTTAGTAATATAAGGACTGCCCAGAGGGATGTGGATAGACATAAACAAATCACAAGTGTCGCGAGACACTTTCTACATGCCCATAATGGAAAAACTAATGCTTTAAAATGTTGGGGTTTGGAAAGACTTAAGCCTGGAATAAGAGGGGGAAGTACTGAGAATAAATTATTACAGATGGAAACTAAGTGGGTTTTTAATCTGAATACCGTCATGCCTAATGGTATGAATGAGTATAATAATTACTGGGTGTATATCTAATTGGATGACTTTTAGACCACCTAATGCCCCTTTTTATATATGGTAACCGAGTCCATTACGGTTATGTTGGTATCTTAATGACATGACCCATAATGGCATTATATTGAGCTTATGTCAGCTGTAACATACCTTACATACTTTGAATTATTGAATTAATGATCACTATATACATATATCTAAATATCCTCATACATACAGATGCAGTCCTATTCGGAAGTGATTTTAATATCCCCATAAATTCATTAATACTACTTATATGGATACGAGTATAAAGGGATGTACACAATTATCTGCATTACTGTTAAAAGTAGGAATGATACTGTGTTCTTAGTGGAAAAATGTCAATTATAATAAAGCTTTAATGTTACATACTGACACTGCTGCTCAGGCATATGATCATAGTCTTAATACTTACCATCTAACCTGAAATCCAATTGTAATTTATTAATATAATACTAAGTCGCACTTTTTACGATATAGGATACTCCAGTAATATATAAATAACTATAATTGGTATGTTCCTGTATCTGACAAACTTATAGTGTGTTCAGTTGGATCCTGATGTAATTTGGTTGTTTTTAAGACGTCCGCATCAGTGTACTGTTATGCTTATCACGATCGTTACTAATTCATCCACATGATACAGTTGTGTCACATAGTGATGCTTTATAAATAACCGATCGTGTTTAAAAGCATATTTTTGTTTCCCTGACAGGACATTATGATCGCAACATTGGTACCATAGAATCAGGCACATGTGATAGGTCTTTTTAGTCATCCAATGAGTGTGTAGGTTATAGCGGAAGTAACATTCCTTAGCCATACACAGTAGTCAAAACGGAGGGTGTTTTCTGGCCGCACAATACAATTGGACAATATGTAGGCGTTTCCCTCTTGACACTTTGGATTGGCGGTTTGTGAAGCTATAGACCAGTATATAAGGCCATACACGCTTGAGCTTCGGCTTAAACGATTTGACACTGTAAAGTATAGCATTGATAAAGGCTATATATTAGCCGAAACGCGTTTGTTTTAATTACTTTACTCCAATACTGTACAGTCACTTCAGCCACCTGATGCCGACGTCTCCTGTTATCGGCCAGGAAACAGAAAAGTGACTGTCGGTTTGGTGTTTGTTTTTGCTTTTTGTATCTATGGTAGTGGGTTTAGGATTTATTAGGGATGTACTACCCTATTTTTAACTTCTAATATTAAAGTATATTAATTTTATATCGAATAATTAGTAAGGATGAGTGCTATTTAAGCCCCTGTCTTTTCTGTCTCTCTCCTGTTTTTATACTTTATTAAGCATAATAACTTGTGAGCACATTTGATGTCAATAGTGTGGATAATTCTAAGAAGCCTTCATTCTTAACTTAGTTTATTTCTTTAAAACCTCTGTGTGTCTGTGACGTCACTTCCGGTAGGGATTTAGCAACACGGACTTAGGATTGCGCTATATATATTCATTTATAACATCAGAATTGTCTTTAATAACATCAAGATTGTCTTCAATATTGTTCTAATATCTTTAGTTGATGTTTTAGTATATTTCCCTTTTTAGTCCCGTGAATGAAGATAATACCGCTTAGCGTCACTTCCGGTGGGGTTGGCTTAGTATTGGATTTGTGCTATACCTAATTTATCTTCACCATCAGTATTATTTAACTATCTTGTGTCAATGAATCAGTATAGTTACCTTATTAGATCAATTTAAGGGATAGACATTCTGCCGCTTATGTGTCAATTCTTAGTCCATTTTCCAAGAGCCCCAATTGGTCATGACGTCACGCCTAGGTCTATATCTGATAGGCTGTGTAGCAATGTTGTCTTAATACAATTTTTGATAGGCTGTCTAGTGTATGCTACCTAAGGTGAGACACTTATCTCAACTTAACATAGTGGATATTGTTCCTCTAGTACTAACTGACACAAATTGGATCTGTAAGATGATTTGACAATTTGACTACGAGTGGAGAAATAACCTATTTTATTAAAGGAGAACATAATTAGTATGATATGTAGACGTTGATCTGTTAGATGTTATAAAACAATAACATCATAATGATATCACTATACAATACCTTAAAAATCCTAATAGGTCAAGAATGTTGGTGATATCATTATGATGTTATTGTTTTATAACATCTAACAGATCAACGTCTACATATAAGGCTTTAAAGGTACATGCCCAGATAGGCATTTGGCACAATTGTAACTGTATATTAATTAAGGCATTGGTCACAATCTATTGTGGTTTGCTCAAGAATACTTTTTGAATGGATTTTGAACAGAAAACTAGATGGTAATAACACCAGTACTGTTAGTGATATCATGACAAGTGTGAATGCAAATGCGACTTTTAATTAAATATTAAAATATAAAACAAAAATGTGATTTGTAAATGTTGGGGCCCTGAAGTGACTTTTCATATACAGTATATCCCCTTAGCTGTACAGGATATAACACAGTAAACTCAACACATATACACATGTAAATGTTTGCCCTGTTCACTGTATATAGCCTCTTCAATAGGGAAGGGATGAATGGAGCTTTAATGTATAAATACAATATATGTTAATTGTTTAGTGCTGCAAAATCTGTTGCCGCTTTATAAATAAAAATTAATAATAATATTATGTTAATAAACCTCTAGAAGAATATATCACAGTTGTGATATCTGAAATCCTGGAGTTAGCGCATTATGGGTTATGCTAGTGCAAACAATTTACATTCAACTTCTAATACACGTGCTAACCCGCTCATGTGAAAACATTTTTTAGAGCACCACTTGTTATCTGGTCCATAATTAATTTAGCCTCAAAGTATTCATTGTCAAATGCAGCCAAATGCTGGGAGGAACTTCTGGATGAAGTGAAACCTCACTTGTGCTGCAGGTAGGGAACTTTTTTATTTGATAGCTGATTTTTCAGTGTATGCCAGCAAAAATGGACACAGAGAAATACTCCAATACTACCCCAATCTTTCAGGTGGGCTACCGATTATGACTAATTATTAACTCCATCACTATGTTTCTCCTGGCAAGCCATACCCCCAAACCACCTTGTCAAAACCCTAACAGCCCAGTAAGACCCTGGACTGCACAATTTTGCCCATTGAACACTTGTGAACTAGCCCCACCCATAATGACTTGACCCATGGGATATCTGACTCTGCCCAACTAACTCAATCAGGATAATCGTTTACCCCACCTTACAAATCTGTTGCTAGAACCATCACTGGACCCCAGAAATATTAAATACCTCTAATTATTGCTTGAGCTAATAAAAATTGCAAAGCCATCAAAAACAACAATGTGAAAACAGTTGGTAACACACAAGGAAGTAGTGCAGCACAATATAATGGAAAGATTTTGATTAGCTTGACACAGGTGCATGCATAACCACTTTGCTAGCACCAGTTGTCGTAGGTTGTACTAAAAAAACTTTATTAAAAAAAACAGGCAAACACAAAAAAGGGGAGGGGCAATTCAGCGTATGGGATCCTGGTCACATTGCCTTTTACATGGTAACAAGGACAGTCTTGCCAGGGGCAATAAATAATATGGAGTAAAATGGGGGAAGGAGGAACACTGACCTCTTAGATAATGGGAACTGCACCTTACTCTATCACTGATCCATAGCAAGCAATGACACAGTTACTTAACTTGCTTATAAAGATTATTTTCTAAAGCTAGATTTAAGGATGGCTCTATGATGTTTTTAATGATTTTGTCTCAGCTAGTGTTGTTATATATCCTTCCTTATATAAATAATATCAGCTGTGGGAAACATAAAATGTTTAGTCTCAAACAGTCGCTAAAATGACGCAACATATAAAGTTTATATGCACTATCAAGGTTTTTAGTCTAACAGTAATTAAGGGTTAATTTGGCCTTACCTTTGGAGGATTCTCACTAATTCAAGCCTCATTTTCCTGGCAACTGACCTATTAATTAAAGAATATTTTCACCCTGCTTTTCAGCACATGAATCCACTCACAAAGTGCTGTAATTAATTTAAGATGTCAGTTATAGGAGAGCTTTTCATTTATTGTGTAGTCTTGACTCCTCGCTGCTTGCACAAGCTTAAAATCTGAGATTAAAAAAAAAAAGGAGAGAGAAAAGAAAGTAGCAAAAGAGGATCATATTAATAAATGTACATGAGAAAAAAAGGTAAATTTTCAGAATAATGACAAGAAAATATGTATTTAGAAAATAAATATAGATACAAGAGTACTTTTTTTTTTACCAGAAAGAGGAACACAACTAGATCTATGGTAAGTAAATCTGATTTACTTACCAGCTTCATTTTGGGTTCTGTAAAGGATTGTTGACTATTAAAGGAAAAAAAAACAATGCCCTGTTTATAGGGAAGTCACCTCAAGCATGTTTTCCTGGAAAGGTATAATTTACAAATCATAGCGGGTTGCAGGGATTAACATGCATTATGTCCCTGGACAATACTATTCATAATCTTCCCCCAGGAGCGGAACTACTGTCGGTGCAGCCAGTGCCACCGCATCGGGCCCAAGAACTTGGGGGTCAGAGTCTGATCAGCTAAACATAGAGGCTTGGAGGGAGTAAATAAAGCTGTGTATAAAATATAAAGTGAGTGTCATGTGTTATGTGCTGGGGAGGACTGGGCTGGGTGGCAATTGGCACCCAGGCATACATGTAGGATGCTGCTCATATGAGGACAGCAATACCATATATGTAACAGCAGCTGGCACCTCTTAAGAATCCTGGGAGTGGCAGCCCTGCCCCCTTGTATGTATGTGACATGCTGGACCAAGAAATAGTACTCCTCTGGGGAAGAAGCAAGTGAGAGAGAAAGCATGGAGTTAACAAACTAAAGCAATGCAAGAAAAATTAGCGGCACTGTTCTCCAATGGGGCTTGTGGTAGAATCGGGTTACAGTGGTTCTTCAAGTGGGTTCCTGACTTCAGTAACCTCAGAAGGAAAACATCAACATAATGCAGTATTGTCAGACTTGAAACATGCACTAAAAGCAATGTACTCACAGGAATGTGTAGAAATAATCTGATTTATTCAGAAATCACTGCCTTCACTCAGCTCACTTTTTGTTTTTAAAACTACTCTTTAGGAAGGTGGTTCAACACCAAAAAATGTTTTTTTATCTGAAATACAAAAGCTTTTATATTGGATGTTTTATTAAACTGGATTTTGTTGTCAGTGGAACAAGACCGGTGATTTCTGAATAAACCAAATTATTTCTATGTATTCCCGTGAGTACATTCCTTTTAGTGCATTTTTCAAGTCTGACAATACTGCACTATGTTGATGTTTTCCTTTCTGAGGTTACTACAGCCAGGAACCCACTTGAAGAAACACTGTCACCAGATTCTGCCACAAGCCCCAGGGGAGAAAAGCGCTGCTAATTTTTTTGCATTGCTAATATACGGCAGAAGAGATGCAGACTGTGTTCACCTTGAGAAGGGAAGTTCATTTTTATTTACCACCATATTTGTTTTACTTAACTTACTTTTCTATTGACAAACTAAAGCAGACTGTGCATCTCCCATTTATCCCCCTATATACTTAGTGTGTAACAGTTTTTTCTACATGTGTCCTCATGGCAAGCACAGTACTGTGACTGTCATATTGTTGGGTTGATTTCCCCTGACTTGGAAAAAAATTGTGCTGTTGCCTAGAACAACAACATAGAATGCGGTGCACAGTTTAACTCTTTGGCTACCAAAAAGTTTATTTTGGTTTATTTTAGCCCATTTATTTTTTTGGCCAAATGGTTAATAAGTATTCTGCAAGCTATCTTGTTGATCTAGCCACCCTGCAAAACAGAAGGTTATGTAGGAGGGGCAGCAGTTTCGATTTACAACTTTGCGCACCCAACACTTCAAGGAGCAACAGTGAGATGAAAGTCTGTGGGGGATATTTATCAAAGGTCTGGCGGACCTGATCTGACAGTGCGGATCAGGTCCGCCAGACCTCGCTGAGAGCTGCTGGTGCAACGCCGCCCCCTGCAGATTCAGGGTCAATCAGCCGCCAGAAGGGGGGTGTCAATCAACCTGATTGTACTCGATTGGGTTGATTTTCAGAGATGTGTGTCCTAACTGCTGTTTCTGGCGAGCCTGCAGGAGAGAAACACGGACCCTCAAGCTCCATCTAGAGCTTGATAAATAGGCCCCTTTATGTGAGTTTGTAAAAGGGCTGTTGCTTTTTCCCTAATAAAAGATGAAACAAAATAAAATGTGTAGCATAGGTGTATATATTTGTAGAATAGTGAAACTGTGTTAGCAATATTTACTAGAAAACATAAAACATTGTTTTTTTTTATTAAACACTGCATTATTTTTTGAAATCTTATGTCAATATTTATTACAATGAAAATCCCTTGGTACACACACACCTGCCTGCTATATGTTGGAGAAAACTGTCAAGCCCCAGGTTATATTATAATAAAGGAAAAAGTGAAAAATTCTCTCAAAAGGTTAAATTACAATAAAAAAGTTTGAATATATATATGGGGCGGAGCCAACAGCCGAAGCGGTAGGACGCACATCGATAGAGCTCCTGATCCTCACCTTTATAAAATATCATTATCTGATACGAAGAAACCTCTCGTACGCTATTTTTAACGATCTTAACTTATAAACTAAAGGAGGACATAACTGATGTATCGATACCAAATAGCTCCCAGAGCTCAATATTACAATAACCTGTGGAAGGAGCAATAGCCCTGATAAACTCTCTCATCAACTAATATACAAGAACACTAACGTTAATACCAGCCATCTCTCTCTTTTACAAGACGGAGGTCCTTGTGAATGGAAGTTTGGAGTTCTCAGCAGTGGTGCAAATTGCCATTTTGGATCACAGCTGCTTCTTTTTACTAACTGTGAGTCACCCTTCACATAGCTTAAAGTCCTCCGTTCCAGACAGTACGACTCCTATCAACACCTACCCCTCCCCCCCCCCGGTTCTCTGAGGTAATAGCAAGCAGTTTGTTATGCTGTACTTATTAGCAAATGAACACATTTCACATATTCTGTCGCAATACTGCTAAATCAACTATCTTGACAGCCATGAACAATATCTTATACTAGAGATAAGGTCTGCCTTTAGCCCTACTCAGCTTAATCCTAAAGAAGATACGGAAGATGAGGCTAGCAACTTAACCCTAATTCCTCAACCCAGCCACATAATGACGACCACTGGTCCTCTCAGTGGAGACCCATGGAACATTATTGAAGCTCAACCCCTGGAAAGCTTAAATCACAATGTCAAACTCCCCTCAGCACAGAGAAAGAAGACATTGCCATTATGTATGCCTGAGGGTCCCGAATGCAACACTCAAAACACTTGTTTCCTAGAGAACTTGGTTTGGCACAACAAGCTTTTTTTATACTGCAAAGATCTTCCACAGCAATGAGTGAATATTTGGTTGAGGATGTGGGTAGGAAAATCCCTTGGTCCAATGATAAATTGGGACATCACAACTAATTGACAGCCTGACCTAGACCTTTTGAGACTTCAGATGATTTCACTGTTTTCAGCTATATACCTTAAATTTCTTAATAGGAGATGGTTTATTCCTTTGTAACTTAAGATAATGTGATATATTGTTTTTGTCTGCTCTCTTATGCTACTTATTGCATGTTAGCTGCCAATATTCTGGCTAAACACATTTTATAGAGACACTTCGTTAATTCAGTATACTTTATATTTCTATAAAAGAGTAGAGAAGGAGCCACATAGTATAATTCTGTATGCGATATTAGAAAAATGAATTAAAATCTGATTAAAATTTGGTGAAGCACTAAGATGTAGTGCGCGCTAGTCAGACCGGATCAGCTTCACAGGTTGCCACTGGAGTCCTCTTCCACTCCTCCATGATGACATCACGGAGCTGGTGGATGTTAGATACCTTGTGTTCCCCCACAGATGCTCAATAGAGTTTAGGTTTGGAGACATGCTTGGCCAGTCCATCACCTTTACCCTCAGCTTCTTTAGCAAGCAGTGGTCATCTTGGAGGTGTGTTTGGGGTCGTTATCATGTTGGAATACTGCTCTGCGGCACAGTCTCCAAAGGTAGGGGATCATGCTCTGCTTTAGTATGTCACAGTACATGTTGGCATTCATGGTTCCCTCAATGAACTGTAGCTCCCCAGTGCCGGCAACACTCATGCAGGCCCACACCATGACACTCCCACCACCATGCTTGACTGTAGCCAAGACACACTTGTTTTTGTACTCCTTACCTGGTTGCCCCCACACACACTTGACACCATCTGAACCAAAGTTTATCTTGGTCTCATCGGACCACAGGACATGGTTCCAGTAATCCATGTCCTTAGTCTGCTTGTCTTCAGCAAACTGTTTGTGGGCTTTCTTGTGCATAATCTTTAGAAAATACTTCCTTCTGGGATGACAGCCATGCAGACCAATTGGATGCAGTGTGCGGCGTATGGTCTGAGCACTGACCGGCTGACCCCCCTACCCATTCAATATCTGCAGCAATGTTGGAAGCACTCATATGTCTATTTCCCAAAGACAACCTCTGGATATGACGCTGAGCATGTGCACACAACTTCCTTGGTCGACCATGGCGAGGCCTGTTCTGAGTGGAACCTGTCCTGTGAAACCGCTATATGGTCTTGCCCACCCTGCTGCAGCTCAGTTTCAGGGTCTTGGCAATCTTCTTATAGCCTAGGCCATCTTTATGTAGAGCAACAATTCTTTTTTTCAGATCCTCAGAGAGTTATTTGCCATGAGGTGCCATGTTGAACTTCCAGTGACCAGTATGAGAGAGTGTGAGAGTGATAATTCCAAATTTAACACACCTGCTCTCCATTTACACCTGAAAGCAAAGAATTGCACAAGCACCAAGGGTATAAATCAGCTTGTTTGCAGGTGTGCCAACTATTGGACCTGCACCAGGGTCCCAAGAAGTCAGTCCAAAAATAATGATATAGCTGCACCACCATCTGTATTAAAACATCATTATTTTATTGTGCCACTTAAAACAGACAACGTTTCGGACCCATGTCCTTATTTTTCCACTTATGAGACATGAATAAGGACATGGGTCCGAAACGTTGTCTGTTTTAAGTGCAGCTATATCATTATTTTTGGTCCATTTACACCTGAGACCTTGTAACACTAACAAGTCAAATAATACCAGGGAGGAAAAATTGCTAATTGGGCCCAATTTGGACATTTCCACTTAGGGGTGTACTAACTTTTGTTGCCAATGGTTTAGACACTGATGTATATATATATATATAATTATAGCCAAAAAAAATCTACAAGGGGAGAATTATTGGTTTAGCACTTAAATTTACTATGCTTGGACTGTAAGCTTAATAGCAGTCACCCAATCCAAAACCACTACAAAAAAGTAGTTACATCAAGTTCATTTACATAGATGTATTTTGACTTTTTAAATTTAACCATTTTATCAACTATAGAAGAAAATAAACTTAGAGCTCGATGATATATTCTTCACCAGCTCAAACCTTCTTTTTCTCACTGACACTAGCAGGGCTGCCCCGGTGCAATGATCGTAAAAAAGGGGCAAACCCTGCGAGTTGTGAGATGGCTCCTCTTAAAAGTAATGGAACTCTCTGGATAGGGAAACTCCTTAGTGCGAAGTTAGCAGGGAGCAGGGGGAGCACTTTAAAATTATAATCCTGCAGCCAATATAACCCCCATTATGCTGCTTTCTGCTTATAGCATCTTACATTTGCCTATATTTTAGTATGAATTTGTTTTTCTATTGGGGTTATAAATGTTTGTATTGTTTTGACAAAAGCTTGCCAGAAAAAACTGTGATATCTGCAGTGCGAAAATCTTTATAGAATTACGCTGGGATTAGTGAGACATTGTCATATACGCCCATGGAACGCCCATGTTCAGCCCATTTTACGAAAAAACAATTACGCTTTGAATTTTGTATTTAGAAATTCAAATTTCTGTGTGATTTTTGCACATCCAGTGTACTAAAATACGTTTTTGTTAACATACGATTTTTGTTGAATAATTTTGTTACGATTTCTGATGCATCTTAACAATACAATTTTTCCCTGCTTATTTTTGTGTGAATGGTTCAAAATTTTTTTTTGTATAATGTTTAAAATACGAATTTTGTTGTGCACATTTCATCTGAAAATGCAGTATACGCTCCTTAGCGAGACGCCCTGTTTTCAGGGTAAAAAATGGCTTTAGATCATTCCACCAGGGAAATAGAAGGACTGGCGAGCATTCTTTAATAATCTCGCCAGCCCAGAGAGCTTTCAGTCATCGAGCCCTAAGTGAGGTACCAGCTCCTAATAAGCATGTGCAAGAGTTTAGAGTATATACGTAAATGAATCTGTGATTGGCTGAAGGCTGTCACATGATACAGGGGAAACTTTGAAATGTGTCAAGAAAAAAAAACTACTGCTGATTTGTAATTCAAAGTAAATGTACATTATCTTTTTATTAAGCAATTTTTTATTATCAGCCCAAAATATTTTTATATGTAAATTCAGTTCTTTCAAATGCTTGCAGATCCCTTCAGCACAAAATCATATTCCCAATAAAAAGTATTGTATGTGTAGCAAACAAACAACTTTCTACTGCACAGGCATCCATTATTTTTCCTGCTTTTCCTGTAATTTAACTCTAAAATTTGTTTTTGATTTCACTACTCTCTGAGAAGTGGACACTTGAAGACCTATGATATTGTAAAATTCTACACAATAATTGTTTGTTCAGTGCAGGAGTTCATCTAAGTCCATAAATTAACATAGAGAAGAAGGTAAGGTTTTTCCAAAAGTTTGTCACTAAAATGGCTCCTGGGATGCAATGATTACTTGCTGATGCAAATAAAAGTTACTCTAAAGTGACAGTTAACACTAAGGGGGTTATTTATCAAGCAGTCAACCGCAAATACGCTGGAATTCCACATCGTTATTGTGGCGAGCTTGATCCGATCTAGTTATCAAAGCCTACAGACCGGCAAAAGTTAAAATCTGTGACGTAACATACGATCCGCCGGTCTTAATCCAACACAGATCAATGCTTACATCATTACAGATGTTCCGAATACACATTCGGCACTATTTTACACTTTTTAAAAGTTATCAAATAGTTAACAGGTACGCTCACAGCTATTCTGGCCCAGCGTACCTGGTTTTCAATCCGCCACCCTGTAGGCCGCGGATGCCATAGGAATCAATGGGAGTCTGAAAGCACCGAAAGCTTATGTTCGATGCTGCCAGATATCCCATTGATTTCTATGGTAGAAAACTATTTATGTTTACACCTAATACTCTAACATAAACCCCGAGTCTATACACCCCTAATCTGCTTCCCCCGACATCGCCACAACCTAAATAAACGTATTAACCCCTAAACCTGTGGCCTCCCAGATCACTACCATTAACTAAACCTATTAACCTCTAAACCGCCAGCCCCCCACATCGCCATAAACTAAATTAAACTATTAACCCCTAGACCTAACAAACCGTTAACAAAACTTTTTTTTTTTTTTGTTTATATAATTTTTATTGAGGTTTTGAACAATATGATATACAATCATAAGAACAGGTAAACATAACTTCACAGTGTGAATGCATCTGCACAACACACCAAAAATCTTTGAAACCAAGATGACATTAGTTGTTGGTGTATCACATTCATAGTCTTAAATAATAATAATAAACACAAATTAAAAATAAACCTCAGGTTTTCATTTTTGTGGTTAATAAGCTAGAGCATTTACAAATAATATTTGAATTTTTCGAATTTTCAAATTTTCACATTTTAAGTGATATAAACATGTAGTATACAACATGTGCTTAACATCAAAACTTATTTCAAATCATATTATATTATTACGCCATGTGCTTCGCTTATGCTCATATTACTATCTTTTCCTCAGTACTCACGTTATAGATTCTCTGGATAACTCGGAATGGGAACTAGTGAGTTAATCTTATAACTCCATAACCTTATAAAGAGTACATCACTAATCATAGTTAGTTATGATGCATCATTTGTACTTTATCTTGTATTTCCTTACAATACCATAAGAGAATATATGCACATATAAAAAGGGGAATAAGGAGTTTGGGTGCTATAAAATATATTGATGGTAATTGCGGTTGTTTTCAAGGGAAACCGCCAAAGAAGTGTCTGGCCTAAATCATAGAGAACCAGAACACTATAAAGGGATTGGGGGTTGGGAGACTAGCCTAGTTAAACAGCATAGATATATTTAAACTAATTTTGTTATTGTGAGAGCGGCAGTGACACTGAGTTATACATCATGGTCGCAAGAATGACATATATTGTTGTTATTATTATGGCGAGATCTCCAAATCTATAACTAGTAGGGGTTGCTATGAAGAACATATATATATATCAACACTGGAGGACATGCAGGGAGAAAATCCCAACAATGCAAATGATTGGCTTCACTGGGACCAGCTGGATGTAGAGTTTATAACTTTAAACCTGAATCATATATCGCATATAGTAGTCACAGAAGAGCTAGGTCTTATATATAGACACTCATATGAATACGTGTATACATGCGTAGAACCAGCTATATAACCTTGCCAGAACAAACGCCCCTCAATATCCGCATCAGAAGTCAATTTATAGGGGTGGGGGAACAGGAGATCAACCAATTTGCACAGCATACATATAGCTTATTAGTAACTATATCTGGGGAAACGCCAGTACACCGGGATTGTGGGTAAATAAGAGTTGATTACCTAAATAGTCTAAAGCTAAGTTTATATCCCAGTATGCAAAGATTAATATTGTGCGCACTAACTCAGACTAGTAATGGAGGTGTAAGTCTTGTCCCCTGGGCGCGGGCCCTACACCCAGTAACAAGCAAACACACGTTGTGATATATACATAGTAGTCTGGTTAAAATTAATTAAATAATGAGCAATGAATATTGCTAGGGCATTGCAGAAAGGGCTTGAAATGGGTATAACTTAGTGAGGATTTCAATTTCCTATAGGAAAAGATGCATTTCTTAACTCAACTTCTGAACACAGAACAGTGGGGTTGCATAAGAATCATAATAAAGACAACTACTTAGGCTCATATCTAACTTGAGCAGCATGAGAATATCCAGGAACTGTGTCTAACATAGATCCACTGCCTAACCATTGTATAGTACAGTGCTAATACTGGACATAGTAACTATAAAACGTAATACCCATTTAGTTAGTTCCTACTATGAAACTGAGTCTGGTATCCTTGTATAGGTAGGGAGTATTGTCAAGACTCCACAGATCTTTTCTTGGGTAAAACATACACATTGCTCAAATGAAGCATCAGAAGTAAAATACATTACCTACAGGGTGCAATAACTATATAATATGCCTCTCATATAATAAGCTCCCGCCACATTATTAAGCTTGACATCACTTCAGTAAAATCAAAAATAACCATACTATATCTTAGTAAAGAAACATGTGAAAGAGGAGCCCTAAAGGCTACAGCCATGGGTAAAATCAGGTCAATGTTAAAAGCAAAAGGTAGTATGTGTAAACAGATAAATGGCGGTAACCTGTAAACAGATCTCAAAATGTTAACAGATGTGAGACAGTTAACGTGCCATAGGTATTTGACTTTAAAAGGTTTACTATAAGAACCTAAAATGGACTGGCATGAATTACTGGCTTACAGTTCGTTATAACAAAGGAACCACAGTCATATTTTTGCAATAAAACATTTGCTAAATATATAATAAAAAATAATAAAATTAAAGAGAAAATTTTAGTTGTGGCAGCATGTAAGATACCAGGCTCAGAGTTTGTAAATAAGGGGAGCCGTGTCCTTAAAGTACAGTGACATCGTCACACAGATCAAATTAGCAAAATTTGCTAGGGACCCAGTCTGAGTGCAGCAGGACCCAATGGAACGGATGTCCAGCAAGTAAAACAGTCATGGAATTATCCCTTGCACGAAAGTTGTCCCGCTCATCCCAGCCTCTCCCTCTGCCGCGGACCACCAGGATCCCATTGTAGATGTAGCGACTCTGCACAAAGAAGCACAGCCAGCAGAAGTATAGGCCCCACATCAGCAGCATTGACCGACCGGGCCTTTCCGCTTCTCAGATTTCCGGCAAGCGGCAGCAGGTAGGTGATCTGCTGTGTGAGGTGAGCCACCACAATGCTCCTAATACTGACTGCAGTGTCCAGGCTCTGTATGTCTCGGGAGCATAGAATCTTTTCCTCCAGAGTAGGTGTCTCTCCGACACGGCCGACCTCCTGAGCGCACACTATAAGACTATCACAGGTGCTTGCTTGTAAAGGGCTCCATAACTGTACCTGCCGATTCAAGTCAGGGCTAGCTGAAACATCTTGCCCCATTGTCGCTACAAGAGCCTGTGACAAGTTGGAGAAATGAGTGTCAATTAGGGCTTTGATTTCTTTGCCCCACATGACCAGCGCCATCTTATCTTATGCCTCCACAGAGGTCGCTTCGTCTCTCTGGTAAATCACGGTGATGTGAGCTTCAATTTTCCCAGGCACATAACAAAAGGAGCTTATAGAAGTGTGATCAGTCTCTGAGTAACGTTGAGCTACATGATAGAGTGGGTTTAGCTTAATTTATTATATCCAGAACTAGGAGCTCTATACACTTGCGACCATCTTCTTCAGTGGCTAGCTCCGCCCCCACCAAACCGTTAACTTTAAATTAAAATTACAACATCCCTATCTTAAAATAAATTTAAACTTACCTGTAGAATTAAAATAAACTAATTCTAAACTATTAATTAACCTACCCTAACTATTATACTAAAATTACATGAAACTACCAATTAAATTAATCTATCCAGCTCTAACCTGCTTAAAAAGCTGTATTTAGGCTTTAGTTGATGCTTGAGATTGCACTCTGGGCACACAAAGAGAAACCCACAATATATACTTCTATCCATAAGGCACTTACATTGCTACTCTGAAGTATTACCGGTGTGTCTCCACGCTACGGACCATACGGGAGCTACTAAGTTCTCAGAACAGCTGTGCACCAAGCTCCAGAGGGTCAGGGATCTGCTCCGGAGCAGCCGACATCGGAGGACCGTGTGAGGTGCCCTGTAGCTCATAGGGGCACCAGAAGCAGAAAGTTAAAAGCTGGAGAGAAGGTTTGAGGCCCGCTTCGTTAACAGCCAATGAAGGGAAGATACCCACCTGATCCGTACCCAACCTGGGGGACCCCCCTGCCCCATGTTAAGCCTTAGGAGGTAGAAGAAGAGACACGGAGTGTGAGCGGGTGAACCTGAGGGAACCTACCCTAGATGAAATCGCTGGAGCTCTCACACTTCAGATTTGGTGCGAACGGCAGCCATCTTGTGGCCTCCGGCAAGACACAGCACACACAGCCCACAAGACTTCCAAGGAGCTTCAGGAGGTTTGCCCAGCAGACAGTTACTACCCGGATCCCTGTGGGTGACCTTCTGTCTAAAGAGCTGAGACCAGACCTGTGACAGTGGTGCAGTGGAGCAGGAGCTCCGGGTGAGATTTACTGTACATGTCACACACTGACTCTTTATTTAAGTCACATAGCGTTTTTTTTTTTCCACTTATAAATCCCAAGCACACTCCCCACATTCTGAACAAGAACTACCTTGGGTTATACTTAGGGAAAGTACTAGAGGGCCCCCACTGTAAATTACTATCCCAGCCAGCTATACATGTGGAATACACAAACCTTTTGGAAGCCACGTGCTGCACCCCAGCCCAGACTGTCGAATACTACAAGTCTGCTGCATGCAGTGAAGCTGTTCGGGGCTGGCACAATCTTGATAATTCCCCATCTTTTCAGCTCTTTATTGCGACCCCATCTATCCTCACATAGGATCCTGCCTAGATTGTATATAATCCACAATCCCTCTATATACACAAGAAGAGCCCTTCATTTCTGCCAGTTTATAATCTGTATCTTGCTTGGAACTCACAAGACTACTCCACCTGGTCGCTGTGGGTAAGACTGTCTGTTTTCTTTCCTCTTACCTTCTGGCCCTTCCAGGGTATATTCCTCCCCCTTTTCCTTCAGCAGCCACCCACAGCTATACCTGTGAGGAACTTTCACAAGTAGCTTTTTAGCAAGTTACCCTGGACTCAGTTTTACTCTTTTGAGTTATTTTCCTAGCTTACTGGTGGCTGCATCAGCCTAATTGTATTTTGGGTCCCCAATTGTAGCGTCATTTTTGCTGCCTAACCTAATTTCTTAATTTCACAGGGCTCTTACTGGCAATACCTGCCATTACATTATATGCCATATGTCTTGCTTGCACTGTGAGTTCCACTGATGCTTCTTTATTGCTGTGTATATTGTTATAGTATAAAATAGCCTACATTGCCTTGCTTTATTTTCTGCTTGTGTATTGCTGACCAAGGACCCCTAGCCGGCCCTAACTTTCCAACCCAGCCTGTCTGGGTTGGTCATTTCCCCCTTCCCTTTTCCCTTCCTTAAGGTCATATCCTCTCTTCCTGAGCCGGGTGGGGTCCATGGGGAACCGCCTCAATGACAAGCTCCTATCTAACACAGGGTACAAGGGTCATTCTTATTGATCTGTGCCTGGGGGGGGGGGGCACTCGGACCCACTCTATGTGCTGATGACCATTACCTGATGATAATGTATTTATTATAACCTCCTGAGATATAATTATTTGATCTGCATTTCCATTTACTTACTTGTGTTTTCCCTTGCAGTAATTGAAAAATGCCTCATACTTCAACACGGCATCCTAGAACCCCTGGGCCAGTTAAAAAAACAGTCCTAGATCATTTCACCCAACCGCACAAAGAGCCAGAGAAAGACTCAAATGATGGGCAAAGTGAGTCAGAATCCTTGGGAGAAGGCTCCCAATCCTGATGCCACTCCACCTGCCAGATGCCAACATTTCATTAGGGAAGATAATCTCAAAAAAATGTTTGCCTATCAAACACGCTCTATCACAAAAGAAATTTAAAGAAGCCATGCTGAGCTCAAAAAAGATATCTCAGAAATAGCGACAGGGTGGATTCCCTGGAGAGAAAACATGATGACATCACTGCAGATCAGTCGAACCTCTTGGTGTATTCCGAAGCACTATCGGACCAACTGAGCCGACTTGAGTTTAAACTTGCCGATGTGGAAGACTGGGCCCGAAGGATACCGGAAGACATCACACCCACAGACCTACAGAGCTTTCTATTGGAGCTCTTTGGTGATTTTCTGGGCCCTACCGAGGGCTTGACCACTACTATGGAAAGAGCACATAGAGCCCTGTGCCCAAGATCAGTCTCGCAGGAGATGTTATAGTCTGTTTCCACAGCTTTCTCTTTAAGGTCAAATTCATGCAGGCTGCCTTTCGCAAACCTCAACTGGCAGAGAAATTCCAAGATATTCAACTCTTACCGGATCTGTCGACACACACACTACAGTACATAAGACAGTATCAGCCAGTCATAATAGCGCTCAGAAAAGCGGGCATTAAATACAGATGGGGCTACCCGGCCAAGTTGATGATCTCAAGGGATAACCAGACACATACAGTGTCCTCACTGGCCCAGGGAACCGCATTGCTTGCACAATGGGGACTCACAAACAGCAGCCCACTGGAACCTACCCCTGTTAAGGCAAAATTTAGAGCCACAGCATCTGAATGGTCCATTAAAGACCAACAGCCCAAGAGGCAGAAAACGCAGAAGATACAGGACTCTCAAAGATCCCACGCACTCCCTCCTTGAAAATGAGGCACCAACAGTCGACAACTGTCTCTCCCTCCATCAAGTCTCTTCGCCCCTGCTAGCCTTGAAAGACGGCTTTGCAGAACTAGAGGTATCCAAATTAGGACTGACTGGGTAAGGTCCCCAATATTCTTTTTAAATCTGACTATGTTTACACCTATTTTGTTAGAGGTTAAGTCTGTTTAAGTTGCACTATGGGGCTAACCTGGCGCAGGTTAATTGTTTCTATTTTTAATGGTGGGATACTAACATTATTATTTTTGAGGTAGATCTATTGCATTGCTATTTTTTCTTGTTGTTTACAGTACCTCAGAGGTAGATCTATTGTATTGTTATTTATTGTTGTTGCTTACATTCATATGTTTTATTTAACTCAATTCTCAGGTTGACTACTCCGAACAGACACCTATATGACCCGTCCTCTCCACACATTGAGGGGGACCGGAAACTTCGGCCCTCTAACACTCCTCTCCCAGCCCCCCCATATAGGCAGCCCACGCCAGGGTTCCACCCAGGTGGACTATTTCCACCTCATTCCCCAATACAGCACCCAATAAGCTACAACCTAATTTGACCCCATCTCCCCATCTCTACCTCCCCCTTCTTCTCTCCTACTCCCTACACCCCTTCTAAACTAAAAGATGCCAAATCGCCTTAGAGTTCTCACCCACAACGTAAGGGGCCTTAACTCTCCTTTCAAGAGGGGCCTTCTGACCCGTGAACTAAAATCCCACAATCCAGAGGTAGTATTTCTGCAGGAGACTCATTGGCAGATGGATTCTCCCCAATACTTTCACTCCCGCTCATACAGGATTCTAGAATACTCCCCTTTCTCTAAGAAGGCCAGAGGCACGGCCATATTATTGCATAATAAAGTTGTGTATGAACAGATACAAGTATTCACAGACCCTCAGGCTAGATACACTATCTTGGTTTGCAGACTGGACCATGTGCTACATACACTGGTCTCCATATATTTACTTAACTCCTGGGAGCCTGCATGCCTCCGTAAAATTCTCCAAACATTTGACAAATACAAACAGGGGAGGGTCCTGCTGGTGGGTGACTTCAACATGACATGGGACCCTAAGTTGGACCGTAAAACTGTGAGTGTGGGCAGAAGCAACCCTCAGGCAGCCCACACCTCTGCTCAGTTTTGGGCCACAAAGATCCACTATGGTTACTTTGACATCTGGAGCCTATTGCTCTCTATAGAGAGAGATTACACCCACTATTCACAACCACACATACACATACCACGGCATACTCCCGGTTAGACCACATCTTTTGTCAGGTAGGGACCCTAGATTTCATTTCCTGATCTGATATCTCTCTCAGCTCCTGGTCTCACCATGACTTAGTCACTGCCGACTTATATCCCTCCGACAAACCGCCACCCAGATCTAATTGGTGTCTCCCAAAGCATATTCTAGCAGACATTCCATTCAGGGAAGAACTGAGACAAGACTTGACTGAACTGCTTGGCCGAAATGACAATGGACAGACCTCAGATGACATCCTTTGGGGCTCTATCAAAGCGACAGTCAGAGGCCTTATTATCCGCAAGCAGAGCCACTTGAGAAAGTTAGTTGGTCTTACTCTGGCACAGGCACACACTAAGCTTAGGTCCACTAACCATTCCTCTGTTAATGCGGCTATCTCAGCGCAAATTTCTGCAGTCAACGGCAAAACCCACAAGAAACCCTCCCTAATAGGAGAATGCTTTGCTGACTTTTACTCTAAACTATATAACATAGAAAAAGTGGAGAACCCAACACCCACCTCCTCCCATGACATCAGACTATTCCTGTCGACTCTGAATCTTCCCACACTCACAACAGAGCAACAAGAATCACTCACAGCCCCACTCTTACTAATAGAAGTCAAGCACACAATAAAACGCCTTAAACCTTTTAGGGCCCCCAGGCCGGATGGATTCCCTACCCAATTCTATAAGATATACACCCATGAACTCTCCCCATACTTGCTCAGGTTCTTTGATTACCGGGTAGGGTTGGCACTCTTGGAGAGGAATTTCTGAAAGCAGCCATTATCACATTGCTCAAAGCTGATAAGGACCCCTCTTTCTGTGCGAGCTACAGGCCGATCTCCCTGAACAACGTCGATGTTAAAATCTACTCTAAAATTCAAACTAACCACATTGGTAAGCTATTGTCAGGCTTGATCGGCCCTGATCAGGTGGGATTCATCCATAATCATGAGGGGCCGGACAATACAAGGTGTCTCATTAACATCATGTGCGAGTCCACTAGGATTAAATAAGCATTTCTCTGTTATCTCTTTGGATTCGCTGGACCTATTTATGGGAAACTCTCAGAGCTTTTAATTTCCCCCCTGCAACTTGCAAGGCTATCCAAGCTCTATATTCCGCCCCGACTGCTACTGTCCGGGGACTCGGCTTTCAATCATCCCCATTTTGCATCTTAAATGGTACTAGGCAGGGGTGTCTTCTCTCCCCCCTGCTGTTCGCTCTAGCGGTCGAGCCTTTGGCCGCACATATTTAGGCAGACGCGTGATTGCCGGAGATTAGGCTGTCAGGTACATTGCAAAAAATCACACTGTTCGCGGATGACATTACCATTTTCACTGCTGACCAAGGTAGAGACATTCCTAGGCTCTTGGATGTCCTGAAGGCCTTTGGAGACCTCTCATTCTACAAGCTCAATGTAGTATAGACTGAAATATATTGGTGGGGATACCCACAAGACTAAATTCTTAAACTAAAGGATCAATTTAATTTTAAATGGACACATGAGCAGGTAACTGATTTGGGCGTGAAGATATCCAATAGCGTCACACAAATGGTAAAGGATAATTATCTTCCCTTACTATCAGAACTGCATAATCTAAAAAATACATGGGGTCACAAGTCTATTTCTTGGATGGGACGCATAGCCTCCCTTAAAATGTCCTTTCTCCCTAAACTCACCTATATCTTCTGCTGCCTCCCGATTAGAGTCACCATGCAACTTCTGTCACAATTTCAGAGCGAGATAACGAAGTTCATTTGGCAGGGTAAGACTCCCCGAATCGCTCACAAAACCTTACAGCTCCATATTCACTTGGGATGTCTAGCCTCTCCTACAGTAGTAAAATATTACGAGTGTGCTATGCTCATGCATATCTAACAATGGGGAGTACTCCAGTACCGTGACAGATGGAGAGAGATTGAACAGGCCTCTCTACCCCCAAATGTTCTTCTTAAAGATGTAATCTGGACTCCGCCACACAGCCGCAGAACTCTAGGTATCAGTAATATGATTAACTTAGAATGCTTGTCTGTCTGGGACAAGGTTCGACCCCGCCAACTAATTGTCCCCCATCCCTCTCCTATCACCTCAGTAGCTGGCCTCTTCACGGGACTGGCAGAAACTCACCCTAATATTTGTGCCCGGTTAGGGATTAGGCAAGTCTCGGACTTCTGATCAGTTTCACAACCAGACGGATTCATAGATCTAGCGCACTTGGAACCACACGCAGACATTCCTCCACTCCTCTTCTTTGAAGTACTCAGGGTTAAAAGTTTCTTAAAAAGCTGGGCTTTCCTCCCCTCCTCCTCTCGTCCTCCCACCCCTTGGGAGTCCATCTGGCGCGGGGGGCACAGGTTTGTTAAACCACTAACGGTTCACTATAATTTGCTAGATGGAACATTGCCGCCTGAACTAGCCCCGCACCTGACTAGGTGGGACACTCTTCTACATACTCATACCTCTACAGACTCATGGAAAAAGACAATTTTTCTGAAGAAAAAAAAAAACCCTACACTGTGTTACAATGTTTGAAACTTACTACAAGGTTATTTCTCACTGGTACCTGGTCCCCACCCGATTGTCCAAAATGTACCCGGGAATTGTGGCCTCCAGGGCAATATGCTGCATATTTGGTGGGAGTGCCCCAAAATCAAACCTCTCTAGGAATTGGGGCTTCGTACCCTCACTGACTTTGGAATTAGAGTACCAGCTGGCCCAGCCTCTGCCCTTCTCCATTTGTACCTCCATACCCAAACACCAAAGCATATTTAGTGTGAACTTGCTGTCCTCTATTAAAACTAACATAGCTACAGCCTGAAAAAGGGAACTCCCCCCAAAGTGGTGAGAGATTGTAAACACAATGGCTTTCCTATACAATATGGAAAAGGCCATATACCTCGACTTAAACAAATCTGATCTGTTTGAAATGACATGGGCCAATTGGAAAGACAAATATGAAACCTCATGGAGCCCCTCTGCCACGACACAAGATACCCCACCCATTTCCTAATAGGCAACCCACTCTGCCTCACTGACTTTACCTCCAGGCAAGACAGTTAGAATCCTTTTCCCCTCCCCTCCCCAACTATGTACCCCTTCGGGCCATTGGTAGTTTATTGTAGGCTAGGGTTTTTTTTATTTGGGGGGGTATTTTGATAGGGATATTATATTAGGTGTAATTCTTTTTTATTTTTGATAATGTGTTTTTTTTCTTAATGTAGTGTTTTTTATTTTTTGTAACTTAGCGTTTATTTTGTTGTTGTAATTTATTAATGTTTAATAGTATATTTAGATAATTTGAGTAGGGTTAGGGTTTTTTAATATGTAATATAGTTAATTTAATTGGTAGTTTAATGCAATTTTAGTATAATAGTTAGGGTAGGTTAATTAATAGTTTAGAATTAGTTTATTTTAATTCTACAGGTAAGTTTAAATTTATTTTAAGATAGGGATGTTGTAATTTTAATGTAAAGTTAGCGGGTTGTTAGGTTTAGGGGTTAAAATCTTAATTTAATTTTGATGAAATAGGAGGGGCTGATGGTTTAGGGGTTAATAGGTTTAGTTAATGGTAGTGATGTGGGAGGCCAGAGGTTTAGGGGTTAATACTTTTATTTAGTGGCGGCGAGGTCCGGGATCGGTGAGATAGGAGTTAATAAATTTTATTTAGGTTGCGGTGGTGTTGGGGAGCAGCGGAATAGGGGTTAATAACTTTATTAAAGTTGTGGCGGGGTCTGAGAGCGGTGGGATAGGGGTTAAACATTTTAGTATAGTGGCTGCGTTTAGTGACAGGGTATAAATAAAGTTGGTAAAAAGCCAAATAGACGCAAGATTGATGACTGTTAGTTAACAACAGTCCGATGCTCATCGTCCCATACTTGGTGCGTGGCTTTTTGCCAGCTTTTTTTATAAATATGGAGATCGTATTCAGGTCCGCGACCAGGATGTTAGGCGATGTTAGGCGAGCGTATTGGTGCTGGCGCATGCATCATAGTTGAGGCTTTGATAAATATCCCCCCAAGTGGTTGATTTATTAACCCCGTATGCATCTGATTTTGCACGATCCTTCAGGCTCGCTGGAAACAGGAGTGAAGAAGCAGCGGTCTTGCTCCTTAACTCGTTCGCCACCTTTGAGGCAGTGGTTGATTGACACCCCCGGCTAGTGGCCGCGAATGTGCAGGGGGCGGCATTGCACAAGCATTTCATTAGAAATGCTTTTGCGATGATAAAAGCAGACAGCGTATTAGTAATTTGGCCTTAGAATACATTTTTTTAGGTTATTCTCCTTCTCAATCCAGCCATAGTTGTCGCCATGTTGAATTCTGTCTTTCACTACATTCCAGTGCTGACCTGTTTGCATATGTGCAGTAACTCTCCTTCAGATACTGTAGTGTAACTTAGATTCCATAATGGCAGCATCCATGATTAGAGCAAGGTGCATAAAATGTATTGAGTGTTTAGTGTCCCTTTAATATCTCTTTACGTGTAAATCATGGAACTAAAGAGGAAATTTAATAACAAAGTACAAAGATGACACTCAAATGTCTATAATGGAAAATGAAATAGGAATATAGAAATATTGCAGGAAAAGAGGAAGAGATAAAAAGAGGATAGTGGGAAAATGAAGAGACTATTAGCGAAAAAAGCGGATAACAAAGAAAATAAGAAAAGTAAAATAGTGACAGAGTTAAATGGAAGAAAAAAGTGATGGTTGAAGGAGGAAGATTATCTGAAACAAAAATCTCAATGGTAGATAGAGAAATAAAGCTTCTAAGAGGCACAGAAAAAGAATCAATAGAAAGACTGAAAAAGAGAGATGGTAAAAGAAAGCTAGAGAGATTATGACATATTGAGTTTGCAGAGAATCTAAACCAACAATTGTTTCAAACTCTCCATAGAAAACATCCTGTTCTCTGCATTCATAATGGTCTTTTAAAGAGAAGTAAGTAAGGCATTGAGAGCAGTTCCTCAGATTGTCAAGAGTTAACATACACCATCCATTAACTTGAACGGGCTGAACTTTCATGACAGCTCGTAATAAACGCTGATAGATCACCACATTGCTGTTACTTCACAGAATAGAACAAATACAAAAAATATATATATTTCCATATTCACTCAACTGCAGTGATTCAATAATTAACATTTTACGTTCTTCTATTTGCTTTTGTTTCTTCTGCTCTTTAATTACTGACATATTATAGTGTTTTTTTTTTTTTTAGAATAATTATGTTTCGTAGTTGCTATGGGGAAGGTTTAGAATTAAACATTTATTTTTGCTTATATATAAATGATGCAATATTGCAAAATATATATTTGTGTACAGTACACATGGATTAACAAGATAGCATAAGAGTTAATTAGTGGCTTTATAATTTAAATTGTAGTATAAATAATTAGAAAATGTTGATCAAGTAAAGTCCACTTACTTAAAGGGACACAAAACCCAGATTTTTCTTCTTTCATGATTTAGAAAGAACATGTAATTTTAAACAACTTTCCAATTTACTTATTTTATTTAATTTGATTCATTCTCTTGATATCCTTTGTTAAAAAGCATATATGTATAGGCTCAGTGGCTGCTGATTGGTGGCTGCACACAGATGTCTTGTGTGATTGGCTTACCCAGGTGTATTTTATTTTTTATTTTTTATAAATAAAGTTTTTTTATTGAGGAAAAAATAAAGATACATTACATAAAAGATTTGCAAACATTTCAGGTCTTAGAACAATACATGTAAGAGAGTAGGAGTCCTTGAAGGTCTAGATTGGCTTGTCAGATTATTATCCATCTATAGAATAAAGCCTTTAATGTATGTGCCAGATCCGGGTAGTTGATGGCTAGTAAAATGTCCATATATTTAAATGTACATATGAATATAACATCCTCAATTTTCTTATATAACATTACTAAATGAAGATCAAACAATAAAACATTATTGATATAGATTGTAGGCCGTGAATGGCCTTATGGCTCTCCAGACAACTTTATCTTAGAAATAGCGAGTGTAGATCAACATAATGTTAAAGTCATGATGTGTTTTTTTGTATTGTGTTAAGGGGTGTTTACTTGAGTATTGTGGTCTGTCGTTATTCTACTAAGGTAGCGATCTACTTAGGGGGTAATTTTCCCCATTCTGCATTACAACGTCTAGGGAATAGGAAAGAAGTTAGGAGGTGGGGGGCTTGTGCGGGGGGGTGGGGGGGGTGGGGGGGGTGGTAGGCTGCTTTTAGGTTAGAGGGTCCGGAGGGGCTACTCTATTGGAATAGGTTTGCAATATGTTAGTGGGAGGGAGAGTGTTGGAGGGATTCCCATGGCTCCCAGATAAGGCAGTAAATGGATATTTGGTTATTGGCTCTAAAGATTCCTTCCTCTATTGATTTGAGTTAGTTTAAGTTGTCCACTAATCCTTGCCATTTTGGGGGGGTTACTTTTTCCAGTTCTTTGCAATCATGAGTTTGGTTAAAATCAGGATATAGATTAATAAAAATTGTTGGTGTTTGGGTAGGGCCATGATGTCTAGGTGTAGGAGTCCTGTACTTGGTTGTGTGGGGGCCGGAAGATCCAATTTGGAGCATAGTTGTTGTGTTTTGTCCCAAAAGAGTTGCAGAAGGGGGCAGGTCCACCAGATATGGAGTGGGGTTCCTGGTTCCCCACAGTTACTCCATCAAAGTGGGGAGTGGGCTGGGTAGAGTTTTTGCAGTTTGTAGGGAACAGATGCCATCTGGTTATCAATTTATAATATAATTCATACATGGTTACTCAGTGTATAGCTGACTTGGAAATGACTATTGCCTGTGTCCACTGTTTGGCGGTGAACTTCTGTCTCCATTCCGAGTAGGCTGGTTAGGTCTGTTTGGTTAAGGAGTTGGTTAAGGAGTCGTCCGTCCGAATAGAAGACAGACACTTTCTCCTCCAGCTACTTAGGTGCATATTTGGGAGGCTGTGTAATAGGCCGACTATGGAGTGGATCGGCAAAGGATGAGGGGAGATTAATGGGCTATGTCTTAATTTGAGCCAGGTTTCTTGGCATCCTTTAGCGAGTAAATTTGAGACAACTGGTTTATCTATAGAATGAGGAGGAATCAATAAGAGATCCTCCAGCTCAACATGAACTGGTAGTGAGGTCTGTTCAAGGACCTGCCACCTAGCTGGGGGAAGATTGTTACTCCAGGCTGAAGCATGGGAGATCATGGCTGCTTACTCTTAGTCTAAAGGAGCTTGTAGAATGTGGGCTGAAACTCTAGGTCTCTTGCCATTCCATACCTATTTATTAAATATTGCTTAGAATTTTAGTATAGAGGTCACAGGGACCAGGATGGGTAATAAGCGGATCAAATAGATCAGTTTTGGTAGGAGCATCATTGTACCACTAACTTTTTCACCACTCTACCTAACCATGATACTTCTTCATATTTCTTTGATCCTAAAAGTTGGCCTATAGACTTAAGTAATGGGTTATAATTGTCAGTCAGGGTTATTGATTTGTTGTGTGATAGGAAAACACCTAGATGTCTGAGACCTTTTGTTGACCAATTCAAGAAAAAGGAGTGGTTTCTGTTCACTGGGGGGAATGCCTATGGAGTATGCTTTGGTTTTCGTAATGTTGATCTGATAGTGGGAGAGAGTACCAAATTGTTTGAATAAGTCCATAAGAGGGGGTAGAGAGGTAAGGGGGTCTGTAAGAAAAACTGTCAAATCGTCGGCAAAGAGGGCTAGTTTTTGTTCCGTGTCATGTAGAATAAGTCCATGTATGTTCCTAGTAGGGCTGAGCGATTTATCGCATATGCGGTTTTAAACCACGATTAACCGCCGCGATTTAAAAACCGCGAGGGTATGTGATTTCTAACCACGCCCATTATGACGTCATTTAGGGATGCGCAATTCCTATGTAGGTAGTTTCAACGAAGTGTGCGAGTGACAACGCAACTGAAAATACTTCTCCCAGACACAATGCAGTGCGCGCTATTGCCAGCTAAGTGTAAATAACTCACTTCTGTGAATTACCCAGTTCCAGAGGGAGAACTGCCCCTAAGAAAGGCGAGATCTGACAGACTGCAGCTGTTTTACATCCTATTGTACCCCAGTTTGTTACCTCTTTCTGCTCCCATAGTTACCCAACAGGCTGAACAGCACATATCTCTTAGATACAGTTTTTTTAAGCCCGTATGTTAATATGTGAAGTTCAGAAGTGTTGCCATGTGCTCCGTTATTTGAGGTAATTTATTAGTTGAATGAGCGGGGATAGAAGTGTGAAGAAATAATTATTTTAGTTTAGCAGATTGCTTTGGGTAAATGCGCGATAATTATATGGCAGTGTGCTTTCTTATTTTCAAGTTTAAAATACTTGCTATAGATTTATACGAGCTGAGGCAGAAAGGAAGGAGCAATGTAAAAAGCCAGTCATAACTTTGTGGAGATCACTGATCTGCACTAAAACCCGTAAAATCTGTTTGCACTTATATTTTAATTAAACTAGTTTTGTTGTATGTATTTTAATGCTCTCAGCCTGTATTGGTCAATGAGAAACATGTACATTAAGATTCTGTCGTGTTAAATAAATGTTTTAATGAAAAATTAAGGTGTTATAGTAATTTATGAGAAAATTGCGATTAAATCGCAATCGCGTTTTAAAAAAAATTGCAATTTCCACCCCCCCCCCATATCGCCCAGCTCTAGTTCCTAGCTTTTCTGATTGCTGTGGCTAAAGGCTCTATGACTAGGGCAAATAAGATTGGGGACAATGGACATCCCTGTTGAGTGCCATTAGTGTATGAGATCTTGGGGGGAGCAAAATCCTACCCCTTTAACTACAGCTGTTGGGTTACCATACAAAGCTTGTATGACTGTACAGAACGAAGCTGGGATACCAAAGGCCAACAGGGTCTGAAACATATAGTCACACCTCACCCTATAGAACGCTTTCTCCACGTTAAGTGAGAGCGAGCGTAGGGGAATTGATATATCAGCTGATTGGGTGTTATCAGGACCCTGTCGGCCACTGATAAACCCCACCTGATCTAGATGGACTATCGTAGGGATGTGAGTTACTAATCTGTTTGCCAAAATCTCTGCATAGACTTTTACATCTACATTTATTAATGAGATTGGCCTATAGCTTTCGCATAATATGAGATTCTTCCCCTCTTTGGGAAAAGTGAAAATACTAGCTTCCAGGAACTCATTTTCAAGCTTACCTTTTTCAGCTGTTTCACTAAAGAGTCTCAAGAGTATAGGAAGTAATTCCGGGCAAATGCTTTATAAAAGGAAGCTGGGAAACCGTCAAGTCCAGGGGCTTTTTTGGCTCCTAAGAGATTCTACCGCAAGTTTGACTTCTTCTAAGGTATATGATCTCTCTAGTTCTAGATCTCTCTAATTTTGGCAGGTCTAGGTTTCTTAGGAACTGCTGTATAGAGTTAATATCAGTAAGGGGGGTATCTCTCAAGTCCCTTAAATTATAGAGGGCCTTATAATAGGTTGTGAAAGCCTCGCCTATCTCTCTTGGGGAATAGACTGTTCCTGTACTCGTTTTAATTGCCAATATACACCAATGTTGGGTACTATGCCTAAGCTTAGCAGCTAGCAGTCTGTCAACCCTATTTCCTTTGTAGTATAATAATTGTTTAAGTTTTGTCAATTTAATCTGAACTCTAAATTCTTCCATTTTGTTGGTTTCATCTCGGATAGTGCCTACTTGTTGGGCCATTTAATTATTTGGGCTATTTTTATTGGACAGTTCTAGTAGTCTCAGGTCAGAGTAGAGTTTTTCTAGGGGTTGCTTAAATGTCTGTCTATTTCGGGCAGTTTTATTAATAAAGTAACCCCTCAACATCAAGACTAGTATCTCCTGTGTCATTTAGGAGGAAGAATTCTGAAATAGTTTTAGAAATCTCAGGTACTTCTACTTCATTCAGACAGTGCTCCGGGAGCCTCCACGATGGGTGGTTTCCCGGTATTTTAAGTAATGAGAGGTCTCCACAGACCAGGTCATGGTTAGACCAAGGGCACTGATTTATACAAGGATTTAGGAAGGAGTTTAGAGACAAGGAGTCACAGAGCAAAAAGTCTATGAGCGCGTAAGAGTTATGGGTTTTTGAGAAGTGCGTATAGTCTTTTTCATTGGGAAAGGCATCTCCATATATCGTAAAGATTAAATTTGTACATTAATTTGGGGAATGCATTGGATAAAAAGTCACATTACGATCACTAGTATGGTCTCTGGGGGACTTTTTGTCAAGATAGGGGTCCCATACCATGTTAAGGTCTCCTCCTAGTATTAGGTGTCCTCTTTTAATTTTTTCTATTCATACTAGTAAGGACCAGAGGAAAGAGATCTGTTTGGCATTGGGTGCGTAAATTGAATGGAAGGTAGGGGTAGGAGGAAGAAGATTGTTGTGTGCAAAATTGGGTTATATGTGTATTGATACTTAGTAGATGTATGAATGCACTTCTGTTGATCTAAGCAGGAGCTTTCTGGGTGGAGGTCAATAAAGTGCTAATTTGTCACTTCTGAAATGAGTGGCCTCTAGACTAGTCCAAGAGGACACAACTAGTTTTGTGTGTGGGGGGGGGAGCAGTGTAGATAGCCCTACTCCCATCAGTTCGGTGAAGGAGTATCATTAATATGTACACATGGTACAGTAGTGGTTGTGTAGTGTAATGGAAATTATGCTCAAATTGTTAGTTGTGAATAAAAGTATAGTGTGAACTAGGATGTGTGGAGTTGTCAGCATGGGGAGTGCATGTGGAGCTGGGATATTGACGTGTATTATAACAGCTTTGGGAACTGTCCAACCGAAGTAAAGACAAATAGTAAATAAGCAGATTGTGCACAATGATTTCTACAGATCAAACACCATTGTCTAAGTGTTATACTAACAGAAACAGGCTAAACATAAAGAAAACATTCAGCACTCAGGGTCTACATGTATGTGAACATTTTTGTAACTTCATAACTGAGCAATCAAACCTACTTTATGAACCAATTTTTTGTGGTGACTGCTAAGAATCTAACAACATTGACTAAATGTTATAAGTACAGATTACTCAGTGTTCAGTAAGCACTAGCAGGTTGTCACACATATCAGTAGGAAGGCACTTAGCAATAGGGTGCAGTTGGATTGCATATGAATAATTTGTGTGGGCAATCTGCCCCAGCTCAAGGTGTGGTCATCTGGACATATATGAGGTAGATTGAGCATATAAAAAACATTCAACATTCCCGAGTGGAGGCCATTATTAACATATACAACCATAAGGGTGAGCAGGAGTGTGAATTATATGCTATAACTTATGAAGTTCACAAATTCTTATTTTTTTTTTTTTAAATGATCAGCTTTATTAAATCTTTGAAAAGTGGTACAGTTATCAAGGTACACAGACTGACCATATTTTGTTTTGAATAGTAACATATTACAACAACAAAGACAAACATCTCAATTAGAAATCTATAAAACAGAGATATACCATATTATTTTCACACTTTTTGAGATCGTATAACGTAAAATACATTTGGACCACAACTCATAATTTACAATCACCTTGTCATTGTAGTTCGAATGATTGATGACTCATATCAAATTTCACATATTATTAACTAGTCATTGTAAGTGCAGATATTAATTGACTAATAACCTCTGGCTGGTTGTCACACACTAATAATTACAGTACTGCATAAGAGAGCAGCACTAGGCTGGATGCATGTGGTGCGCATCAACAAACCACCACAGCCTATAGTGTGATCATCTAGTGGGTATGTAAAATAGGTTGACATAAAACAAGTAGTGTTAATAACATGCTAAAATGTTTATAAGGTGTAATGGTAGTCTCACGTGTCCTCTCACTTCTGTTGTGAGGTGCGTAGACTATTAGTCCAGATTGGCAAGGTGGCCATTATATCCCTGTAGGGAAAAAAGAGGGGTACCAAATACACACTGCCTGCTGCAAAAGCTTTAAGCAGATAAGGTACATCAAGCTTATCTCAAAAAGGTTTCCTCTTTTTGTTTTGTGGTAATCTCTGAGACTGGTTGCCATTCTTTCACATTGGTACTTAATTGTTGTGAGGTAGATGATCCTTCTGGGGTGTGTGATTTGTCAGGTAGAAGATCCCATCATTGCAGGAGATCCCTGGCTTGCTGAATGTTGGAAACTATAAACTGCTGGTCATCTTTTGTGATGAAGAGTCCCTCCAGGAATCTCCATCTATATTTGATGCCCTTGTCCCTTAAGGTTTTTGTGAAGAATTTGAAAATTCTCCTCAATCGTAGAGTATGGGGGGGGTGAGAGATCTGGGAAAACTTGCAAGTCTGAGAATTTACCAAAGAGGGCTTTATCTTTTGTGATTGCTCTCAGCAGCTTCTCAAGAAAGGTGTAGTAGTGGAAATAAATAATTACATCTCTGGGCTTATCTCTGTCCATTGTCATTGGTCTTAAGGACCTGTATGCTCTGTCTATTAGTGATTCTGGGTCAGCGATAGTGCCCAACACTGCCTTGAAGAGCCCTTGAAGGTAATCTCCTAAGTCTTGAAGTTGTACGTGCTCTGGAACTCCTCTGATTCTTATGTTGTTGCGGCGTGACCTGTCCTCCAGGTCAGTCAGCTTGTTTTCAAGATTCAAGATTTGTACTGCTAGGGTCTGGGAATAGTTTGAAAGGTTAGCGCAGTTGATCATGAGCACTTCTTGCTTTCGTTCTAACGTATCTGTACGCTCCCCTATAGCAGAAATATCTCTTTTAAGATCAGCGTGGGTCTTGTCAAACTCTTTGGAGAGAGAATCATAGTGGGATGCCAACATTGACTTAATAGAGTCTACTAAGTTATTAGACATGGTTTCATATAGAGTAGCTGTAGACTGATGCTTTAGCATGTTATCCATTTGGGTTTCAAGCGTAGTAGTTTGATCTGGGGTGTCCTAATCTGAGGAGGTTTGTGTCTGAACAGTTAATGGATGGAAATGATCTACTATGGTACATTTGGGTGTAGAGTAACCCTTCTGCGTTCTCCTGAATTCTTGAGACAATTTACGGTATATAGAAGAGAGAGTGTTGGTTTTCCCAAGCTTTTTGTACTTCACCAGAGATATTTTCTTAAACTCTGAAGAATGTTCACACAATTAGAGCGTAGAATAATGTAACTGATGGGACTAAGGGGAATATTTATCAAGCCGTCAAGCTGTAATACGCTGGAATTCCACAGCGTAATTGTAGCGAGCTTGATCTGACCTAGTTATCAAAGCCTACAGAGCAACAAAAGTTGAAATCTGTGACGTAACATACGAACTGCCGGTCTCAATCCAACACAAATCGATGCTTACGTCATTACAGATGTTCCGAATACACATTTGGCACTATTTGACAACTTTTCCAAAGTTATCAAATAGTTAACCAGTACGCTCGTGGCTATTATGGCCCAGTGTACCTGGTTTTAAATCCGCCACCCTGGAGGCCGCAAATGCCATAGGAATCAATGGGAGTCTGAAAGCTGCGAAAGCTTATGTTCAAGGTTGCCAGATATCCCATTGATTTCTGTGGTAGAAAACCAGTTACGTCTACACCTAACACCCTAACATAAGCCCCGAGTCTAAACACCCCTAATCTGCCGCCCCGACATCGCCGCCACCTACATAATGTTATTAACCAACCCCTATCCTGCTGCTCCCGGACCCCACCGCAATTAAATAAAAGTATTAACCCCTATCCCCCCATTCCCAGACCCCACTGCAACTAAATAAAAGTATATACCCCTATCCCGCCGCTCTCGGACCCCACCAAAACTAAATAAAAGTATTAAGCCCTATCCCGGCACTCCCGGACCCCACCACAACTAAATAAATTTTTTAACCCCTAAACCCCTGGCCTCCCACATCACTACCACTTACTAAACCTATAAACCCCTAAACTGCCAGCCTCCACATTGCCATAAACTAAATTAAGCTATTAACCCCTTAACCTAACAACCCGCTAACTTTACATTAAATTTACAACATCCCTATCGTATAACAAATGTAAACTTACCTTTAAAATTAAATTAAACTATATTAAACTATTAATTAACCTACCCTAACTATTATACTAAAATTAAATTAAACTTTATTAAACTATTACTTAACCTACCCTAACTATTATACTAAAATTAAATTAAACTATATTAAACTATTAATTAACCTACCCTAACTATTATACTAAAATTACATTAACATTCAACGAACAGAGAGCAGCGCTTCAGGAAACATCTCCCACGCAGCGGTACTCAGTCCAATCTGAAAGACACAGCCGTCTACACGCTACCGGAACTGCACTCCAAGGGGGAACGATCTCAGGCGGATGACATCACTGGTGCTAGACCTGCACAAAAGCGCTCCACCAACACCAAACAAAAATATATGACAAAAACAAGGAACAGCACCCAGAATTCCAAAAGACTCAGCAGACTCTGACATGTAACTTCAAAGTTTAATGTGCACCCAAATGTACTCTGTCACCTTGGGTGCACATTAAACTTTGAAGTTACATGCAGAGTCTGCTGAGTCTTTTGGATTTCCGGGTGCTTTTCCTTGTTTTTGTCATATAAAATTACATTAAACTACCTATTAAATTAACTATATTATGGCTAGATTACGAGTTTTGCGTTATGAGCAGTGCGGTACTAACTTGCAAGTTATTGTCACCGCTCACTTCCCTACAGCGCTGGTATTACCGGTTTACATAAACCCGGCGATAGCAAGCAATATTTCAGCGTAAAGCAAAATTGAGCTCCATAGAGCACTCCAATACCAGCACTGCTGAAAGCTGTGGTAAGATGGTTTTACATGCTTGTGCACGATTTCTCCATAGACATCAATGGGGAGAGCCGGCTGAAAAAAAGCCTAACTGCTGCAAAAAAGCAGCGTAAAGCTCTGTAACGCAACCCCATTGATTCCTATGGGGAAACAAAATTTATGTTTACACCTAACACCCTAACATGAACCACAAGTCTAAACACCCCTAATATTACACTTATTAACCCCTAATCTGCCACCCCTGACATCGCCGACACCTACATTATACTTATTACCCCTAATCTGCCGATCCGGACATCGCTGCCACTATAATAAACATATTATCCCCTAAACCACCACATTCCCGCATCACAAACACTAGTTAAATCTTTTTGACCCCTAACCTGCCACCCCTAACATCGCCACCACCTACCTACATTTATTAACCCCTAATCTGCTGCCCCCAACGTCGCTGCCACTATACTAAATGTATTAACCCCTAAACCTAAGTCTAACCCTAACCCTAACACCCCCTAACTTAAATATAATTAAAATAAATCTAAATAAAACCTACTATTATTACCTAAATAATTCCTATTTAAAACAAAATACTTACCTGTAAAATATATACCCTAAGCTAGCTACAATATAACTAATAGTTACATTGTATCTAGCTTAGGGTTTATTTTTATTTTATAGGCACGTTTGTATTTATTTTAACTAGGTAGAATAGTTACTAAATAGTTATTAACTATTTACTAACTACCTAGCTAAAATAAATAAAAATAAATAAAAATTTACATGTAAAATAAAACCTAACCTGCCTTACACTAACACCTAACCTTACACTACAATTAAATCAATTACATTAATTAAATACAATTACCTAAATTACAAAAACAAACAAACAAACACTAAATTACACAAAATAAAAAAGAAATTATCAGATATTTAAACTAATTACACCTAATCTAATAGCCCTATCAAAATAAAAAAGCCCCCCCCCCAAAATAAAAAAAAACCCTAGCCTAAACTAAACTATCAATAGCGCCAAAGAAATCAGCTCTTTTACCTGTAAAAACAAACAACTCCCCAACAGTAAAACCCAGAACCCACACAACCAACCCCCAAATAAAATCCTAACTAAAAAAACCTAAGCTCCCCATTGCCCTGAAAAGGGCATTTGGATGGGCATTGCCCTTAAAAGAGCATTTAGCTCTTTTTCCGCCCAAAAGCCCTAATCTAAAAATAAAACCCACCCTATAAACCCTTAAAAAAACCTAACACTAACCCCCGAAGATCCACTTACAGTTTTTGAAGACCAGACATCCATCCTCAACGAAGCGTCAGAAGTCTTCATCCAGACGGCATCTTCTATCTTCATGCGGAGCGGGTCCATCTTCAAGACATCCAGCGCGGAGCATCCTCTTCTCTTGACATCTAACGAAGAATGAAGGTTCCTTTAAGTGACGACATCCAAGATGGCTTCCCTTGAATTCCGATTGGCTGATAGAATTTTATCAGCCAATCGGAATTATAGGTGAAAAATTCCTATTGGTTGATGCAATCAGCCAAAAGGATTGAGCTTGCATTCTATTGGCTGTTCCAATCAGCCAATAGAATGCAAGCTCAATCCTATTGGTTGATTGCATCAACCAATAGGGTTTTTTTGCCTTTAATTCCGATTGGCTGATAGAAGTCTATTTATTTTTAGATTAGGTCTTTTGTGCAGAAAAAGAGCTAAATGCCCTTTTAAGCGCAATGCCCATCCAAATGCCTTTTTCAGGGCAATGGGGAGCTTAGGTATTTTTAGTTAGGATTTTATTTTGGGGGTTGGTTGTGTGGGTGGTGGGTTTTAATGTTGGGGGGTTGTTTCTATTTTTTTTTACAGGTAAAAGAGCTGATTTCTTTGGGGCAATGCCCCGCAAAAGGTCCTTTTAAAGGCTATTGGTTTAGGCTAGGTTTTTTTTTTTATTTTGGGGGGGCTTTTTTTTATTTTGATAGGGCTATTAGATTAGGTGTAATTAGTTTAAATATCTGATAATTTCTTTTTTTATTTTGTTTAATTTAGTGTTTGTTTTTTGTTATTTAGTTAATTGTATTTAATTTATGTAATTGTAGTGTAAGGTTAGGTGTTAGTGTAAGACAGGTTAGGTTTTATTTTACATGTAAATTTGTATTTATTTTAACTAGGTAGTCGCCGTCACTATAATAAACATATTAACCCCTTAACCACTGTACTCCTGCCTCGCAAACACTAGTTAAATATTATTAACCCCTAATCTTCTGCCCCTAACATCGCCGCCACCTACCTTCATTTATTAACCCTTAATCTGCCGCCCCCAACGTCTCCGCCACTATACTAAAGTTATTTACCCCTAAACCTAAATCTAACCCTAAGCCTAACACCCACTAACTTACATATAATTAAAATAAATCTAAATAAAACCTACTATTAATAACTAAATAATTCCGATTTAAAACTAAATACTTACCTGTAAAATAAAACCTTGTTTTATCATTGTATCTAGCTTAGGTTTTATTTTTATTTTACAGGTAAGTTTGTATTTATTTTAACTAGGTAGAATAGTTAATAAATAGTTATTAACTATTTACTAACTACCTAGCTAAAATAAATACAAATTTACCTGTAAAATAAAACCTAATCTGTCTTACACTAAAAAACTAAAACATTATACTACAATTAAATAAATTACCTAAATTAAATAAAATTAACTAAATTAAATACAAATACCTAAATTATAAAAAAAAAAAACACTAAATTACACAAAATAAAAAACAAATGACAAAATATTTAAACTAATTACACCTAATGTAATAGCCCTATCAAAATATAAAAGCCCCCCCCCCAAATAAAAAAGCCCCTAGCCTAAACTAAACTACCAATAGCTCTGGTTGTTCCAATCAGCCAATAGAATGTGAGCTCAATCCTATTGGCTGATTGGATTAGCAAATAGTATTGAAGTTTAATCCTATTGGCTGATTGCATCAGCCAATAGGATTTTTTCAACCTTAATTCCGATTGGCAGAAAGAATTCTATCAGCCAATTAGAATCTAAGGGACGCCATCTTGGATGACATCACTTAAAGGAACCTTCATTCATCGGGAGTCGCCGTAAGAAGAGGATGCTCTGCGCCAGATGTCTTGAAGATGGACCCGCTCCTCGCCGGATAGATGAAGATAGAAGATGCCATCTGGATGAAGACTTCTGCCCGTCTGGAGGACCACTTCTTCTGGCTTGGATGAAGATTTCTCCCAGCTTCGTTGAGGACTTCTTGCCGCTTCGTTGAGGACTTCTCCCGGCTTCGTTGACGATGGATGTCGGGTCTTCAAAACTGTAAGTGGATCCTCAGGGGTTAGTGTTAGGTTTTTTTAAGGGTTTATTGGGTGGGTTTTAGTTTTAGATTAGGGTTTGGGCAGCAATAGAGCTAAATTCCCTTTAAAGGGCAATGCCCATCCAAATGTCCTTTTACAGGTAAAAGAGCTGATTTCTTTGGGGTAATGCCCAGCAAAAGGCCATTTTAAGGGCTATTGTTAGTTTAATTTAGGCTAGGGTTTTTTTTTATTTTGAGGGGAGCTTTTTTATGTTGATAAGGCTATTGAATTAGGTATAATTAGTTTAAATAACTGATCATCTACAACAAATGCACTGTAATCAATACATATATGTGTGTTTCTGTATCCTATGGACCTCGTATATCTAATACCTGGTCTAATTATATACAAGCTTTTTAATAACATATTTCCATAGGGATCATCACCCCAAAATAGATGAACAATTTTCTAAATAAGGTATCTATTCATGCAAATTAGTACAAAATCCAATATTTTACTATTAGTATTATCACGTTATTATTTTCATTCCCCTCTCTCAATGAAATATACATATATAAGCATTTCTCAAAGAAGGTCAATTGGATCTTAGAAACTGTAACTTAAATAGCAAAGTAACAAAGGAACCATATATATACAATGTATCCAATCCATCCTGTATGTAGGAAAGGACAGCATATGCTTAGTTATCACCATCAGAATACAAATAACAATATATGTGTTGTAAAATGTTCTTGAGTTATACCCTAAAAGCTAATTTTAAAATATATGAAATAACAGGTTTAACCCCTTTTGTCTTAAAGATACAATTATTCCCAAGCAATAAGACTCACTTTTTGTATGCCAATGGTTTGTAAATCAAGATTATTTATTATATTATATTTCATTTCAGAGAGAAAGAAAGAAAAAGTGAGAGAGATGTACTGGAGCCAGGCTGTGCATCCACTAGCAACGATGTATAAATAGATAAATAGATACACCTATATCCATTATTCCCAGTAGTTAATAAGGTCATATTTGGAATTCAGACTGCGGGGAATGCGTGTGCCTAACCTATAGATCCAGTACATCTCTCTCTTGACCAGAATCTGCTCAAGAACCCCTCCTCTTTTGGGAGGTCTCACTTTTTCTATAGCACACCATCTCAAAGTAATGGATACAAAAAGAAGAGAGCGCCTCATAGTGCAATATCAGACATGCTAAGTGTAGTAAACGTGGGTAACAGCAATCGTAGGAGAGGTACTCACATAGTAGATAGCACTTGAAATTAGTGCATACAGGCATGCTGACCTTCAACAGCTCAGTACAGCTGTTACAGCTCTGGCCATTTCATCAGGTATATAATCAGGCATATATACCTGATGAAACGGCCAGAGCTGTAACGGCTGAGAAATGTGTTGTATTGCTCTATTAAAATCCCCTTTTTATACTATACATTTGACCCTGCTATTTTCTATACCACGATAAACTTTTTTTATCATTATTGGTTACGTTTATATACAAGGTTCAACCTGATATTATGAACTGTTTTCACCTCTAATTGGTCTAACGCTAACATACAGCTTCAAACGAGAGCCGAGAGGACAAAATTCCCTGATCTGCAGATGCCAGTTGAATTGCACACATAGTGCACAGGGAAACCTTCACCACAGTGTGGCTACCAGGAACAGCCCACTCCTGCCTCGGGCGGATCACTTTCTGGCATACCGCCTAGATCTCATTCCCCACATCTCCATCATCGAAATCAGCTTGTACTTACCTCAGACGGACCACTCTGCTCTCCGGGAGACTGCTGCCAAGTTCTAATACTTCAGCGTACTGACTGCTGTTGAAGGTCAGCATGCCTGTATGCACTTATTTCAAGTGCTATCTACTATGTGAGTACCTCTCCTACGATTGCTGTTACCCACGTTTACTACACTTAGCATGTCTGATATTGCACTATGAGGCGCTCTCTTCTTTTTGTATCCATTCCTTAGATTATCCGTTTTACCAGCGGTTTTGAAGAGGAGCAGCCTGTGTCCTGATTGTTTTGAACTATCTGAACATTTACTAGAATTACAGCTTTTGAACACCCGGTATTGGTGTATCATATTTTACAGTTTTGTACTTTTTTACAATTGTATTTATTAGAGCACTTTGTCTCTCATTTTATAAGCAAGACTGTATGTCAAAGGTTTCCCCTGTGGCATAGGACTCAAAGCTTTTGGTAATGAAAACATATTCACAAGGCCTACATTTACTGTGGCCACACCTGAACATCCATGGATGTCTTAACCATGAGCTAGATGAATTTGACTTAGGTTTTAATTGGGTAGAGGGAAAAATAGAGCCTAGAGTTTGACATTTACGATACGAGCATTTGATACCATTCTCAACTACACCTTGTAATCCATCATCTGCTGCTAGAAGCGCAAAATGCTTTTTTACTGTTGCACAAATATGCCAATATTGGCTGCTATAAGATGTAGCAAAATGTATACCCCTCAACTGTGTATCCCTGGTCGTAGTATTATTTACTGCAATTAGGTTTTTCCTATCCATGGAATCAACCTCCCTGCAGGCTCTTATTATCTCACGTCTCGGATATTTTCTATACAGATATTAACACACATATATGCATATAAGCATACACATATATATGTATAGAGAACACACAGTTCCCATAGACCATTATGCAAAGGCACTTTTCAGAGCCTTTTTTTTCCGAACAACCCACAACCGACAACTTTAATCCCCTCATTACTGCTTTTTGCAGGGTTTTTTATTTTAAAAAAAATGATATTTTTTTTATTTTGGGGCAAATTGGGGGTTATTTTTAAAATTAACAAGAGATCTGATCTCTGGTTAATTTCTGAGCTCTAATCGCTAACATGAGCTTGTGGTAGTAATAACCAGCCACTTGTAATGGCTGAGTTTTTATCACATGCCCGTAAATGGGTGAATTTGCAATAAATTAGCGCTCAACTTGTAATCTAGCCCAATAGTATTAAAGGGTCACTAAGGTCATTAATAAATTAATATATTCCTTCTCTAGAATTGCTCAGGATAATCTAGGTTAGGTCTGACTGGTGTGCTCTGTTACGGACCTATATACTGTGCAATCAAGTTTCCAACATATCAGGTTATTTACAACTGCCATTTAGGAAATTGCTCCCTCATTGGTCATCAACATGCATGGGAAGAAATCCACTTAAACCAAAAACTTACAACTAAATTTCAATTATCTCTAATCACTATCTCCTGAGAAGGCTGTTTTATTTCTAGGAGCAGAGGAATATTGGATTTCTTGACAGAGACACCTAGCTTTTTAATTTCTTCTATAAACAGCTTTTTTCAGGAATGTCAGACTCTATTTACCTTGGTAGTTTGACCTCTACTTTCTGTTCCACATTTCATGACTTATTTTGCTTGGACGATATTCTTCATGGTTGTGCTATTAAGCACTAAGTTTAAGTGTAAACAATAAATAAATTAATAGTATATATATATATATATATATATATATATATATATATATATATTTTTTTAAAACATAATAATGATTGTATAGTAATAAAAATGATTGTATAGTCAATCAGTACATATTGGCAAGCATTCCCGCTTGCCTTTCCATAGAAGTAGTTTATAGGGTTGACACTAAGCGCCTATTGCTAAAGGGACCCTTAGCTTTAATAAATTGACCCCTAGCGGTCAGAGAAGTGGATAATCAGAGAGAAAATTATTAAAGCGCCAAAAGGACAAAGGCCGGGTCTAAGTTTAAAAATAATATGTCATTTATTTAATACAATAAAAATATATAAGAAACAATAAAAATATATACCTAGAGTACATTAAAAGATATAATCATGGATCCAAGATTTTACAATAAGTAAAAACAAAAAGTAAAAACAAATATATACAAAACTTGACTTGATCAGTATTTTGGACTGTCTAAGAGTATGATATGTTGTGTTCAAAGGTACAAGCAATGTGTCTGCTGAGGGGTATAACCGTATAATTCGGCTAGGGTGGCTGTCTAAAATGAATTGACAGTGCTAAAAGATGGTTAAATGAATGTCGTTTTGATTAAGTTTGGAAGCTTATGTTCCAAATTTGATGTAAAAAAATATAAAGGTGAAAGAATGGTGGAAACAAACGTTAACAGAAGAACAGTGTAAAACTAACAATATTGACACAACAAGCAATCGTTAAAATTGTGTGGTGTTAATCAAACAAATAAGGTGATTCAAGTGTTATAACATGATGGCAAACTCCAAAAAGCAACAAAAATTTGAATAATAAAAATTGGAATAATAAAAAAAGAAAAAATATCCTGAAAATAGTGAACAGTCAAACAACAATGGGGAATGTCAGAATTGAAAAAATGTACTTGTATGTCCCAAACAAATGCAGTAGTATTTCTCCCAGTGTTATTTCTCCCAAGTGTGAGGTGCAGATAGGACTCCTAAGTGATGACCCAATCGGTCAGTTCAGTGTTCTGCCATATTGATCCTTTCTGTCAAAAAAACAAGAACAATAATAGTGCAGACGTTTTCCAAAATAGCTCCCTATCAGAGTATCACTTACCAGTCGATGCGTTTCGGTCATGCATTGACCTTTATCAAGACTGGTTTTAGCTAATTCTTTGTGTCTTTTTATACCCTTGTACAATTGTTAATTTTCGTACTACCGGAAGTGCAGTTTCCCACTTCCGGTTTCGGGTGGCGATAATTAGTTGGTATCGTTATGTGAAAAGACTTATCTATTGCCGTTATTTTATTCAAAGTGGGAATGGAAGCTTGTGTCTTAGATATATACAGTTTAGTGTATTTTGTTTTGTTTAGTGTTTCCTTATGATTCCCGATTTTCTAGTGATCTGATTGGTCGGATATGGGGCGTATTCTCTATGCCTCTTGCTATTGGTGGTATACCTCAGTCTTGTGAATAGACTCTAACAGCCTATTATATGTGGGGGTGTGTATTACATCCGTTTTCCTATTGGTCCCTATTTCTTAGTGTGTTAATAATATGATAGCGATTTCTATGCTATTTTCAGTGAATGTTAATTATGAGTTGGAAATGTTCCTTTGTGCGGTCCGGTTAAGGTGGATATGAAATGGTGTAGAAACTGTGTGTGACCAGTCGACGCGTTTCGGTCATGCATTGACCTTTATCAAGACTGGTTTTAGCTAATTCTTTGCGTCTTTTTATACCCTTGTACAATTGTTAATTTTCGTACTACCAGAAGTGCAGTTTCCCACTTCCGGTTTCGGGTGGCGATAATTAGTTGGTATAAGAATATCTCAGGGAGATAAGAGCATCCTAAGAAACTCTTATACATATAACTGTCCCCGTCCTCACTCCTGCTCATATCTAAGTAAGAGAATTTGACTACCTTAAGAAAACACTTCATCACAAGAAGAAAAACATCAGAACTCTTTCCACTAAAAGGATCATAATTATAGATAGGAAATTCATGAATAATGTCACAAATATCCCACACTTATCTGGAGAAATTGAAAGCACAGATGAATAAACATCAGAATTTATGTGTAAATTCCTCTCCCTCTATATATCATCTCTAAACCTGTCTCTCAAACTGTCTATCTAGCCCCAAAATGTGGGGACTAGTTAAATATATCAGATTGCTAACTTAATATTGGTCCATCAAAAAAGACCAATTCACCGTATCAATATTAACCATCACACTTATACATGAGGACACCTATAAAACTCACACTTATATTTGAGAACACTTACAAATTCCAATATGTAATAATACCATAGATGGGAAAAGATTTCACCTATAAAAACCTCCAGTATATTGGAAACCCTATTGAATATATTAGCTTTAATGAATGTGGTCTATGTTCAAACACTTCCCTACTTGATTACTTCAAAAAGAAAAAAAGAAACAACATAGAGACGACCAGATATGTTGTTTTAATCCCTTAATCGAGTGGCCCCTACGATCGGCCCTCCAAGACTCAACAAAGGGGTAGAAACGGATTTTTTATAACAAAATCCACTAACACAATACGAGCACTTATAAACAATGTACAGAACATCCAGTCTACTAGAAAAGAACCATTAACCCAGTCCTCCGAAAAATTTAAGTTGGATAATCAGAAAGAATTTAAAAAAAACATTAATTAGCAATATATAACCGAAGAATATCCAACAAGAGGACTTATGATATCTAATCCCCCCTTTCTAAAACAGATCTGTGAATAACAAAGTACGGGTCTATTGAAATAATATTGAAGAAAATCTCTCTATACCATAAATATGTCATTTTACCTTAAAATATGTTTAATACAGCATAAGACTAAAGCAGTATAAAATGCTAAGAATGCACAATGTAAAAAGTATGTCTGTACTTGTTACAATATTTATATATTTTTTATTGCCTTAATCCCTATTCCCATTTTTATTTGGACTTATAATGGTGGATGTCACACACAGTTTCTACACCATTTCATATCCACCTTAACCGGACCGCACAAAGGAACATTTCCAACTCATAATTAACATTCACTGAAAATAGCATAGAAATCGCTATCATATTATTAACACACTAAGAAATAGGGACCAATAGGAAAACGGATGTAATACACACCCCCACATATAATAGGCTGTTAGAGTCTATTCACAAGACTGAGGTATACCACCAATAGCAAGAGGCATAGAGAATACGCCCCATATCCGACCAATCAGATCACTAGAAAATCGGGAATCATAAGGAAACACTAAACAAAACAAAATACACTAAACTGTATATATCTAAGACACAAGCTTCCATTCCCACTTTGAATAAAATAACGGCAATAGATAAGTCTTTTCACATAACGATACCAACTAATTATCGCCACCCGAAACCGGAAGTGGGAAACTGCACTTCCGGTAGTACGAAAATTAACAATTATACAAGGGTATAAAAAGACACAAAGAATTAGCTAAAACCAGTCTTGATAAAGGTCAATGCATGACCGAAACGCGTCGACTGGTAAGTGATACTCTGATAGGGAGCTATTTTGGAAAACGTCTGCACTATTATTGTTCTTGTTTTTTTGACAGAAAGGATCAATATGGCAGAACACTGAACTGACCGATTGGGTCATCACTTAGGAGTCCTATCTGCACCTCACACTTGGGAGAAATAACACTGGGAGAAATACTACTGCATTTGTTTGGGACATACAAGTACATTTTTTCAATTCTGACATTCCCCATTGTTGTTTGACTGTTCACTATTTTCAGGATATTTTTTCTTTTTTTATTATTCCAATTTTTATTATTCAAATTTTTGTTGCTTTTTGGAGTTTGCCATCATGTTATAACACTTGAATCACCTTATTTGTTTGATTAACACCACACAATTTTAACGATTGCTTGTTGTGTCAATATTGTTAGTTTTACACTGTTCTTCTGTTAACGTTTGTTTGCACTATTCTTTCACCTTTATATTTTTTCACATCGAATTTGGAACATAAGCTTCCACAACATTCATTTAACCATCTTTTAGCACTGTCAATTCATTTTAGACAGCAACCCTAGCCACGGTTATACCCCTCAGCAGACACATTGCTTGTACCTTTTGAACACAACATATCATACTCTTAGACAGTCCAAAGTACTGATCAAGTCAAGTTTTGTATATATTTGTTTTTACTTTTTGTTTTTACTTATTGTAAAATCTTGGATCCATGATTATATCTTTTAATGTACTCTAGGTATATATTTTTATTGTTTCTTATATATTTTTATTGTATTAAATAAATGACATATTATTTTTAAACTTAGACCCGGCCTTTGTCCTTTTGGCGCTTTAATAATTTTCTCTCTGATTTTCCATAGAAGTAGTCTGTATACATTGTTGCCAATGCACCAGAGAACTCTGGGTAAGATATGCAAATGAGATATTAAATATCTCATAGATTTTGATTCCATATTGTATCTGAGCAGAGTCACCTTATGGGGTAATTGCAGCACACAAAAAAACACATTTCTTAACAATTGTTTTGAGTTTACTAACTCTCATCAGCAGAAGATAGGTTTATTTTGCAGCTTAGTGAAGCTTATTTCCAGACAAAAAGCAATATTCATTTAGGTTATGGAGGAAATAAAATTGTGAGATTAAAATCCTCCATTAGATTAAATTAAGAACCATAAAAAAATATTGTATAGCCAATCAGCACATCTAGGCAAGTATCCCCGCTTGCCTTCCCATAGAAGTAAAAAATTGTTACCAATGCACCAGTCATTGTTTTATTTTTTTATTCTTACTTCCCTCCACCTACAAGATTTCAATTTGTTTTTCAATTGAGTGGTACAGTTTATAGGTCACATTAAAGGTGGAAAAGTTCTGAAATGATTTATCTTTGTTTCACTTGTTTACATCACAGAAACCTGACATTTTAACAAGGGTGTGTAGACTTTTTATATCTACTGTACAAAGAAAAACAAAACAATTTACAAAAAAAGGCAAAAATAAACATTAAATCCATTTTCTAATCTTTCAAACGCCTTCAGAATCAAATTCCCAATATTTCTTCTTGTCTAAACAAAAATGTATGAAAAGCCTTCCACGGATCAAACACATTGCCTAACTTCATGTATATTAAACAACCACAGATTCCTAGCATTTCACAAAAGACTCTTTTACACAATTAACAAGCAATCAAAACAATCTCTTGTTAACCACATCAACATCACACATACCAAACAAAATCAACCGAAAAGTCACCAATTGCATTCCAGTTAAACCCATAATCAATTTGGCTAATCTCTTCCAAACATTACTTGCATATTCACACTCCCACAACGCATGTGCAAAATTTTCCATACCCCCACATCCTTCTCTCTGACACTTTTCCTCATTTACTTTTCACCCTCATAAATTCTCTTGTCAGCAAACATCCATGTATTGCCAGTCAGGGGACATCCTTCTGACGATTAACAACATCTTACATATTTACCGTCTTCCAAACATCCACACTCTCATCCTCAATCTAACTTCCAATCTGTTCTACTCTCTTTCAACCAAAATTTTCATAACCATCTTCTTTTTACACCGCTCTAGTTACATGAACCAAATTCTTCTAGTTACATTAACCAAATTTAAATACCTCACACACTTTTCAATACTTACATAAAACCAAGTCACTTCAAAACTAACATGTCTTCTATTATCTCAAACACCCAAATTAAATCTTCTCAAAACACTCTTGGCTGCATACCTCACCATACATCCACCCAAAGAATCTTTACTACTTACAACTAGGGATGGGCGAATGTTTCGCAACATTCGAAAATTGTTTACATAACATTCGATTTTCGAATGTTCGTTTTGAATTTTACGATTACATTCGAAAATATTATTTTCGAAAAATTCGAATTTAGATTGTAATAGTATTTCTAATGCTTTTTCTTTAAATGTAATATTCGAATTATGCAATATTCGAATTCGAAAAATTCAAATTTAGATTGTAATAGTATTTCTAATGCTTTTTCTTTAAATGTAATATTCAAATTATGCAATACGTGTATTCGAATTCGAAAAATTCGAATTTAGATTGTAATAGTATTTCTAATGCTTTTTCTTTAAATGTAATATTCAAATTATGCAATATTTGAATTCGAAAAATTTGAATTTAGATTGTAATAGTATTTCTAATGCTTTTTCTTTAAATGTAATTTTCGAATTATGCAATACTTGTATTCGAATTCGAAAAATTCGAATTTAGATTGTAATAGTATTTCTAATGCTTTTTCTTTAAATGTAATATTCAAATTATGCAATATTCAAATTCGAAAATTTTTAATTTATATTCAAATTCGAAAAATTTTAATTTATATGTTTGTAATAGTATTTCTAATGCTTTCTTTAAATGTAATATTCAAATTATGCAATATTCTATATGGAAACATTCAAAATGATATATTTGCATCTAATATGTATCAATTTACTAGATTCCCGCCCTACCACATGAACTATTGAACTTCTGAATAGTATTTGTTAAATAGAATGTTAAATCCCTACTTACAACTACACACATACCAATATAATTAACCATCAAAAAAGTCTCAACTTCAGAAAACCCTTTTTCACGCTTCTCCTTTGTCAGGGTGCCAGGAATCAGACTGAGACGAGAAGTGCAAAAATAATCACACCTTTATTAATAACAAAAAAAATAATAAAAGGGGGGCGGAGCTAGCCAAGGAACAGGACGATTGCAGCTTATGTGAGCTCCTAACACTTGAGCTCTTATGAACGATAAAACCAGCTTTAAGGTGCCATCAAACTCTATATAAAACGCATACACATATTACATAAGCCACCAAGTATTCTAGATAGTATGTAAAATAACTCTAACGGAGACAAATCACGACGAGCATCGATCACTGCCTATATCAGAAGGCTTAACGCAGCACAGCATATCTACTTGTAATACCTAGGCACCGGAGGGTCGGGGCTCCGCTCCGGGTCTAGCAACCATCGGCTACTGAAGCGGGGGCATACCAGAAAGATACAGCCCACACTTTGATCAAGTACACCTTACCCGAACGAAACTGAGAATGGAGCGTCGGAGTTCACAGTGGACTCACAGACTTTGCCCCACAGCACATCTGCTTACCTACTGAGGCGGAGAATATTTAGGGTCACTAATGCGGAAGCTCTCCGATCCGGAGCGAGGTACGTTGGAGTGAGGGTGTAGTGGCGGGAACAGCAGCCATCTTGCCCAATTTTGAGACCTTCTTGTAGCTTATTAGTGAGTATCTACACCTGGGATCCAATACAGTTTTGCCTCTGTAGCTCTGCCCAGCTGCCATTCCCTGGGTTAGACCTGATAGACCTAAGATTCCTTGGGGCTATGTGGAAACCGGTTTGTGGTAGCCGGGATAACTGCATTATTTGAACAACGTGTACTACATCAGCAGTGGCACAAAGCACCATCTTCAGTTACCTTTTTATAAGTGCACAGTACAATGCAACATAACATATTGCAAACAGTAAAATCCCCATTTAACCCTCAGCTTCCTAAAGAGTGCACCTCGATTTATACACACAAGATAGAGGATTTTATTTTGAGTACTCAGCTACTTGCTTACCTATTGCTAAAGGCAGTATCTAATCTATGTTCTCTGGACAGTAGTGAGATTTTTTGGTCTGTGGGGGAGAGGGAACAGAAGAGGGAAAAAAGACTGAGCATACAAATCAACCGCTGCATGTGTTGCTAAAGTAGCATATTCTTACTATAACAGCTTATCCCTCTGTCCACGATATTGAAGGGTAAAATCAAAAATATATTTTGCAGCACCACTTTTGTGCTGTCACTCAACCTAAATGCACCTTGTTAGAGAGTGCTTGTACTGTTATAGAGGCCTTCACCTTACACCTGAACTAACCTTTATTCAGCTTTTGTTTGGCCCCTGACAGCAGGTCCAAACTCATCAACTGGGCCTGCATCTCTAATACATAACAGTTTGAGGATCTGCATCTTCTGATATTAACATCTATCTCAAGCTGTTACTGCCTATCTCTCCTGAATACTGTCAAGCACCCACACCACTAGACTCAGATATAATGTGATCTCAGAACTTTTGCAATCCAGTTTTTGAAACCTAATACAAGTGATGGAATTATCCTCAGGTAACTTATCAATCACTGGTATCCCCTCTGTCCCTGCAAGACCAGACCAACATAGCATAATAACTCCAACTGTCTCTGGAAGGTCATTGTATAAGCTCTCTCCATTCTTATGTTCTTCGCATATTTCCCAATAAAGGAGAACTTTATAATACTGCTTGCTCTAGGTGAATGTTTGTAAGCCTTTTTTAATAGGTTTATTCGTCATTACAGACAGGATCGCCAAATAACTCGCCTATTCTACTGCTGTGAATAGACTTCATTCTAAATACTCCTACTACAAAGCAGCATTTCTGTACTACAGACAAGTGGGAGACATTAGTACTTTGTAGACAGCCCTTTTACTAAGGAGATTCCTGAGTATTTTGATCAATACCACCAATTAAGGGAGCTAATCTACTTTGAGGGGTACACGTTTATTATTTTGTATGCTTTAATTACACACAGTACGCTCTCCTCCCCCTTTTCCTGCTGACCCCTGTGTCAGTAGGTCATACCCACAGCAACCTTTCCCGTGATCGCCCTGTGAGGGCAACTTTCCTGAGGAGCAGCATACTGGTGGAATCCTCTAAAGCACCTGGGGAAGTCTGATCTCCCTCTCCTCTGTTTTACTGTGACCCTCAGCCGAGAATGAGAGGGTAAGATGAAAAGCTAGAAATAGGAAGCCGTCCCAATTCAAGCATACTATAAGAAGCACGACTTCAAAGTTTCCTCATATTGTCTTGCTACCTATTGTGGAGCCTATAGGCGGTGATGATACTTCTCTAAAAGTGCTCATTAACTCTCTCTCTGATAAAATGGATTCTCACCATTCATCCTTAAAACAGGAAATCAGAACCTCAGTTGCTGTTCTTAAGAGGGATATCTCTGCACTTGGCGAGCGGACAGATAATCTTGAGCATAAGCATGAAGATTTAGCAACAGACCATTCTAATCTTCTCTCATACACCCAAGCACTTGCAGAGATGATCTCAGACCTTGAGGTGAAGTTAGCCGACTTGGAAGATTGGTCGAGATGCAACAATATACGCATTAAGGGCATACCTGAAAGTGTTTCTACTGCTGATCTCCCTACATACCTTGTTGAGTTGTTTGTGGTGCTATTAAATTCTCCACAAGATCCTAAGGCTAAGATTGATAGAGCTCACTGAGCAATTAGGCCTAGAAACTCCAACCAAGCACAGCCCAGGGATGTCGACGTAAGACTCCACTACTACACCTACAAGGAGAAAATATTGAAGGCAGCCTTTATGAATAAAGACCTGCCAGATCCCTATAAATAACTGCCTTTGAATGGAATCCCAAACCAAGGCGTTCGTCTCACGCAACTAAGAGACGGAACATCACCCAGCAGAACCTTTAAACACATTGCTGCACACAAAGAACTTAGCTGTCTCTTGTAGTATTTATGCAAGACTGAAGGCCTGAATGCTGACCATGCAATCGCTGGCTTCCTATATCCTTTTCAGTACTCTTAGATCTCTCTTTTTCCCCATACAGGTTAAAAATTGATTTGTGGACTGCTAATATTGCTCCGAAATTACTATTATTAATTATTTAATATTGTATATATTTAAATTTATGTTGACTACCCATTTAGTGTTTTTGTCAATTGGAGACTAATGCTAACCCACCTACCTCCCAACTTGCTAGAAACTAAGAACATGCTTTGATATTATACGCACTAATCATATATTGCTAATCAATTACTATCAATTATTGATTAGTTAGCCTAATATATTTAAGGGTGCAGACGACAGGATAGTTTGGGTACTATATCCTGTCAGACAATCACCCTTTCATAAGAACCCTTGAGCTTACTATACTCTGCAGATATAACAATAGTAGATCCAATGTCTATAGGGTCTTCAGTCCCTCATAGCCTACAAATACCTAAAGAAGTACCGGAATAGTAATAACGTAGTTGGTTACTGCATTAGGATGTCATAGCATAACATTGCAAAGCACTTAGTGGTTAGGCCCTTATATAAAGCTGACAACAAGAGGTTAATTGCTCATTACAAGGGGGGGAAAAAACTTAGCCTAAATGACTTTAAAAATGGGCTACACTTAATCTAATAAAACTTATTATCCACCAGCTGTACAGAAAGTTATATTTTATACTTAGTACTGTGTCAAACTAATTAAGAGTCTGAGGAGATGGGGAAGGAAGAAGGGTGATGGAAAATGAAGCAATAAAGGTTGGTGTTCTTGGGTAATCCTTTGTTAATGCGCAATAAATGTCTCTTACGTTTTAATAGTTCAGTTAAAAAGTTTTAAAGCTGCAAGTTTTTGAACAGCTTCTTTATGGTTTTACTACTGTTTTCCATTTAAGAATTGGGGACATTCCTGATTCCTGTTTATTTGTTACAAAGTCATTTGTGTTTACTTATTTGCCTATTTGTATCTCTTTGTTATCATATTCCCTTCTTGTTTCTTTTTCTCTTCTGTTCTTTTTGTCCATACCTCCTCTCTATACTACTCTGTATCTCTCCTTTTTTCTTTAAAACATTGTCTGTCCGCTCCCCTAAACGGCTACCAATACTTTATCTTTAGATTTTATTTTTCTAATTATAGATATATAAGAACCCAACACTTATAGCGGTGCTTACCCGCTGAATATCCCCCCTATTTCCCTTACCTTACTACTACTTATATAATTTCAGACTGCATTATACTATTAGATTGTGAGTAATAAACACTCAGCCCCTTCAAAACCTTGAGGCTCGCAAATATCTGGATTAAATAATTTTTTTAGAGCCGAATTCATATTATAGTCTACATTTTACGGGCCCGCTATGTGGGTACAGAGTTTACGCTAAAGATCTGTTGAATTTATAGCCTGATTGTTTGTTTGGTTTAAAACTGTATAATCAATTTAAAATGAGAACTACACACAATTGATCATTATTGTACCTCATGTAATAATACCTTTCCATTGTTAATTGTATCATTATAAAAGTGAAATACTGTCTTTATGTAGCATTATACCTGCATGAGGTTGCTTTGCAATTTTGACATGTAACTTTTTGTTCCTGTTTTGTCTTTAATATTCCTCAATAACAAAAATAAAAAAAAAAATTAAAAAAAAATAATAAAAAGTCCACAAGTCAAATAACAAGCCAGGAGTCAAAACCAGAGCTGGTAGTCAGACGAGCCGAGTCAGGAGCCAAAGCGAATAGTCAGATGAGCCAGAATCAGGAACAAGGAAAACAGCAGAGTCAGGAACAAGCCAGGGATCAGGAACCAGGAAGGACGTCAGGCAGCCAGGTAATACATAGGAACTCTCACAAACAGGTCTGAGACAACGCAAAGGCAAAGCATACTGAACAGAGGCCCTTTAAATAATAAGTGATGACATCACAATTCTGAGACTGCATCCTGGCTCACACAGATGATGCACACCATTCTGGCCATAAAAGGAAGTGCAGGAAATGAGCAGCATCCCCACAATGCACCATAGTCAGCAAGAGAGGTGAGTAAAATGGCTGCCAGCAGCACATGGCAAACAAAACAGGGACAAAAAACCTGACATCCTTGAGGAGCAGGAAAAACATTATTAACATAACAATATTGGACTCAAAACAGCCTTAATAACCAAAACTCGCCCATCAAAACTCAATGTTCTCAACTTTCAAAAATCAATCTTCCACTTCACTTTTTCGTGAACATCTTGCCAACTTTCATACCCCTTCAAATCATGACAAAACATAATACCCAAAATTTTAATCATATCAATAGCAACAGACCAACCACACACATTCTCTCTTCATTCACAAAAAAACATACATAAACACTTCAATTCCAATTCACACAACCATTTACACCACACAAAATATCCAAATGAAACTGAATCCTCCGTAAACTCTCTTGAGATTAGCAAACAAAAGTTATATCATCCATAAAATAAATCACCTTAAAACACCTTCCATTACAATGCAATCATTCTCAGTCAGCCTATTTTTCCTCCCTAAATCAACCTTATCAGCACACACATTCCTGCCACCATCTTTATACAAATTATTATAGAACTTCCTAACCTTACCAAAAACCCCATTCTTACCACTAACTTCTCTACCTTCCATATCCACAACACTCAAAATACCTTCTGTCTCACCAAAAACTCTCTTGAAAAAATACCTGAAACACTTCTCAACTTTCTCTTTTTTTCCCATTCTTGCATGCATAATATTACCTGTACCATTCACATCCATACACCTCTTAATCACTTATGTTGCTTCTTCCAGTTCATCACTCACACATCGAAATCCCTTAAATATTTCAACTTATCCATTCTCACTTCCTCACGTTCCTTACGTAGTTTCTCACAACTCCTTAAAATAAAAAAATCTTTGATTAGTGTTTACTCTATTCCCCCCAATTTAAAATAGAATCAAATTCCCACTTTTTACCCCTCATCTATACAAACTTCTCTACATACTTTTGTTTAACACATTCATCTTCCAACAAATTATTATTTAACTTTCATATACTCCTTACGATACTCCACATCCACATCAACACTCTTTGCACATTCAATACAGGTGTGATCCATGAAAGGCATTCTTGTCAAAACAATATGCCTAAAAAATGTTTAGAAAGAAAAACAAAATCAATACATAGGGGCATATATATCAAGCTCCGTATGGAGCTTAATGGCCCGTGTTTCTGGCGAGCCTGCAGACTCGCCAGAAACAGCAGTTATGAAGCAGCGGTCACAAAGACACCGCCGGAAATCAACCTGATCGAGTACGATCGGGTTGATTGACACCCCCTGCTGGCGGGCGTATTGCTCGCCGTATTCAGCGAAGTCTGGCTGACCTGATCCACACTGTCGGATCAGGTCTGCCAGACTTTGATAACTAGAGGTCATAGTTTGAAACTTCCCCACTCACTAAAAAAAGTAAACATTTTATCAGAAGAATTACTAATTCTGAAGGCATATCTTAAACCTCAATTTCGTACAATTTCTAACAAACCTTTACTTGACTTATCTAAAGTACGATCCCCAAGACCCTCCCTATTAGCGGTATTTAAAATACAATTTAAATCACCCATAACTAATGTAGGTTCACTCCTGCCAAGAAAAAAACTAACGCCCAGATTTCGAGTTCTGCGTTAGCCATCAAAAGCAGCGTTAAGGGGTCCTAACTCGCTTTTGGCCGCCCGCTGGTATTTAGAGTCAGCCAGGTAAAGGTGTACCGCTCACTTTCAAGCCGCGACTTTTCCATACCGCAGATCCCTTTACGCCAATTGCGTATCCTATCTTTTCAATGGGATCTTCCTAATGACGGTATTTAGAGTCTTGGCTGAAGTGAGCGTTACATCTCTACCGACAAGACTCCTACCGCCCATGGAAAGGCTGTAGTTAAGAGCTTTATGGGCTAACGCCGGTTTATAAAGCTCTTAACTACAGTGCTCTAAAGTACACTAACACCCATAAACTACCTATGTACCCCTAAACTGAGGTCCCCCCACATCGCCGCCACTATAATAAATATTTTTAACCCCTAATCTGCCGACCGCACATCGCCGCCACCTACATTATTCCTATGAACCCCTAATCTGCTGCCCCAAACATCGCCAACACCTACATAATATTTATTAACCCCTAATCTGCCCCCCCAATGTCGCCGCTACCTAACTACACTTCTTAACCCCTAATCTGCCGACCGGACCTCGCCGCCACTATAATAAATGTATTAACCCCTAAACCGCCGCACTCCCATCTCACAAACACTATAATAAATAGTATTAACCCCTAATCTGCCCTCCCTAACATCGCCGCCACCTAACTTCAAGTATTAACTCCTAATCTGCCGACCGGACCTCGCCGCTACTATAATAAATGTATTAACCCCTAAAGCTAAATCTAACCCTAACCCTAACACCCCCCTAAATTAAATATAATTTTAATCTAACAAAATAAATTAAATTTTATTAACTAAAGTATTCCTATTTAAAACTAAATACTTACCTGTAAAATAAACCCTAATATAGCTACAATATAACTAATAATTACATTGTAGCTATTTTAGGATTTATATTTATTTTACAGGCAACTTTGTATTTATTTTAACTAGGTACAATAGCTATTAAATAGTTATTTACTATTTAATAGCTACCTAGTTAAAATAATTACAAAATTACCTGTATAATAAATCCTAACCTAAGTTACAATTAAACCTAACACTACACTATCAATAAATGAATTAAATAAATTACCTACAATTACATACAATTAAATAAACTAAACTAAATTACAAAAAAAACCCCCACTAAATTACAAAAAATAAAAAAAGATTACAAGAATATTAGGCTAATTACACCTACTCTAAGCCCCCTAATAAAATAAAAAAGACCCCCAGAATAATAAAGGTCCCTACCCTATTCTAAATTAAAAAGTAATCAGCTTTTTTACCTGCCCTTAAAAGAGCTTTTTGCGGGGCATGCCCCAAAGTAATCAGCTCTTTTGCCTGTAAAAAAAAATACAACCCCCCCAACATTAAAACACACCACCCACATACCCCTACTCTAACCCAAACCCCCTTAAATAAACCTAACACTACCCCCCTGAAGATCTCCCTACCTTGAGTCTTCTTCACCCAGCCGGGCCGAAGTCTTCATCCGATGGGGCAGAAGAGGACATCCGGACCGGCAGAAATCTTCATCCTATCCGGGCAGAAGAGGACATCCAGACCGGCAGACATCTTCATCCAAGCGGCATCTTCTATCTTCATCCATCCGACGAGGAGCGGCTCCATCTTCAAGACCTCCGGCGCGGAACATCCTTTTTCACCGACGACTACCCGACGAATGAAGGTTCCTTTAAGTGACGTCATCCAAGATGGCGTCCCTCAAATTCTGATTGGCTGATAGGATTCTATCAGCCAACTGGAATTAAGGTAGGAAAAATCTGATTGGCTGATTGAATCAGCCAATCAGATTCAAGTTCAATCCGATTGGCTGATCCAATCAGCCAATCAGATTGAGCTTGAATTCTATTGGCTGATCGGAACAGCCACCCCATCATTATAACCCTTACTAAAGGACCAAAAGGCAGGACCTACATCCCACTCAGCCTCCTTAAAATGAGTGAACAAACCACACTATTGCAAACAAAAAATATTGGAAAAACAAAGGGAATAAAAAAATAAGCACTATACAAAGCACTAACTTAGTTTGAACTATTATCCCAGGTGAAAGGGTAGCAAATGTTCGCGAAGGGGCGAACCGGGCTAACTGCCATTGATTTCAATAGGCAGGTGAATTTTAAAACCCACAGGGACTCTTTCTGGCCACAAAAGTAATGGAAAAGTTGTTTCAAGGGTACTAACACCTGGACTGTGGCATGCCGGAGGGGGATCCATGGCAAAACTCCCATGGAAAATTACATAGTTGATGCAGAGTCTGGTTTTAAACCATAAAGGGCATTATTAAAAGGCAGGCAACTGCAATTAGATTACACTAGCAGACTGATGTTTCACAGTCAAAAAATTTTTTTTAATTTACACTACTGTTACACCAGATATGAGTGGTGGCACTGGGCAAGTGGGCCTGGCACACACACTGGCAGGCAGGCAACTGCAATTAGATTACACTAGCAGACTGATGTTTCACAGTCAAAAAAGTTTTTTTTTTTTTAAATTTACACTACTGTTACACCAGATATGAGTGGTGGCACTGGGCAAGTGGGCCTGGCACACACGCTGGCAGCCAGGCAACTGCAATTAGATTACACAAGCAGACTGATGTTTCACAGTCAAAAAAGGTTTTTTTTTTAATTTACACTACTGTTACACCAGATATGAGTGGTGGCACTGGGCAAGTTGGCCTGGCACACATGCTGGCAGGCAGGCAACTGCAATTAGATTACACTAGCAGACTGATGTTTCACAGTCAAAAAAGTTTATTTATTTTTTTAAATTTACACTACTGTTACACCAGATATGAGTGGTGGCACTGGGCAAGTGGGCCTGGCACACACGCTGGCAGGCAGGCAACTGCAATTAGATTACACAAGCAGACTGATGTTTCACAGTCAAAAAAGTTTTTTTTTTTTTTTAATTTACACTACTGTTACACCAGATATGAGTGGTGGCACTGGGCAAGTGGGCCTGGCACACACTCTGGCAGCCAGGCAACTGCAATTAGATTACACAAGCAGACTGATGTTTCACAGTCAAAAAAGTTTTTTGTTTTTTTTAATTTACACTACTGTTACACCAGATATGAGTGGTGGCACTGGGCAAGTGGGCCTGGCACACACGCTGGCAGCCAGGCAACTGCAATTAGATTACACAAGCAGACTGATGTTTCACAGTCAAAAAAGGTTTTTTTTTTTAATTTACACTACTGTTACACCAGATATGAGTGGTGGCACTGGGCAAGTTGGCCTGGCACACATGCTGGCAGGCAGGCAACTGCAATTAGATTACACTAGCAGACTGATGTTTCACAGTCAAAAAAGTTTATTTATTTTTTTAAATTTACACTACTGTTACACCAGATATGAGTGGTGGCACTGGGCAAGTGGGCCTGGCACACACGCTGGCAGGCAGGCAACTGCAATTAGATTACACAAGCAGACTGATGTTTCACAGTCAAAAAAGTTTTTTTTTTTTTTAAATTTACACTACTGTTACACCAGATATGAGTGGTGGCACTGAGCAAGTGGGCCTGGCACACACTCTGGCAGCCAGGCAACTGCAATTAGATTACACTAGCAGACTGATGTTTCACAGTCAAAAAAGTTTTTTTTTTTTTTTAATTTACACTACTGTTACACCAGATATGAGTGGTGGCACTGGGCAAGTTGGCCTGGTACACACGCTGGCAGGCAGGCAACTGCAATTAGATTACACTAGCAGACTGATGTTTCACAGTCAAAAAAGTTTTTTTCTTTTAAATTTACACTACTGTTACACCAGATATGAGTGGTGGCACTGGGCAAGTGGGCCTGGCACACACGCTGGCAGGCAGGCAACTGCAATTAGATTACACAAGCAGACTGATGTTTCACAGTCAAAACATTTTTTTTTTTAAATTTACACTACTCGTACACCAGATATGAATGGTGGCACTGGGCAAGTGGCTTGGCAGGCAGGCAACTGCAATTAGATTACACAGGAAAAAAAAAACAGACTGATGTTCTAGCCCTAAAAAGGGCTTTTTGGGGTGCTGTCCTTACAGCAGAGATCGGATGAGCCCTTTAGGACTGTAGTGGACACTGAATACACTAGCATAGCTATCAATTTCCCTATTAAATCAGCAGCAGCTACACTGTCCCTCCTCTCACTAAGAATGCAGCTTCCGAATGAATCTAAAATGGCTGCTGTCCAGGAGCTGGGAGGGTCTGGGAGGGAGGGTCTGCTGCTGATTGGTTGGAATGTGTCTGCAGACTGTGAGATACTGGGTCAAAGTTTACTCAATGATGACGAATAGGGGGCGGATCGAACATCGCATATGTTCGACCACCGCCCACGCGAATGCGAACAAGCTTAGTTCGATGGGAACTATTCGCCGGCGAACAATTTGCGACATCACTATTTACTAAATATAAATCTAGTATTACCAATGCATACCGAACAGAAATGTTATGGAGCAATTAGCAACGGTTATCCCATTGTGCATACATCCCCGAACACAAAAGATCTCTATATAACTGTGATGATATAATTCTCTAAATTCTATATATATATATATACTCTCTGAGAAATATGTACAATAATTAAAACTGATTGGGTCCGTGCATCCAAGCACTGCAAAATTTCCTCTGCAGAGTGTCGCTAAATTCAATCACATAGAACACAATAGAAGTCCTGCACAATTTAATTAAAATGCCTATTTAATTTTTCACAACTATTTTAAAACAAAAAATATTGTAATTAACAGAATTTAATATTTGAAGAATACTGTCTCTCTTTGTAACACCTCAAGTAGGATCAGAATCATCAGATCCCTTCTTTTTTCTAGCAGGAACATCGCTAAAGCTTTCTTTTGTAACAGCCACAGGTTCAGAAACACAACCAGGCAGAACACCAACAAAGGTACTTTCTTTAATAGAAACTTAGGACATAATCTAGCCATATGGGACGACGTATGCTGTCGGCATTTATCAATGTGCGGCGGACATGATACGCTACATTGTATCATGTCCGCTTGCACATTAATAAATCGGCCGCAATACATTCTCTTTCCATTAAAAGTTCAGTAAGGATTTTTCAATCTTTCAGCTTAATAAACTTCAGTACAGTACTTTTGTAGCCACAGAATAATCTCTCTAAAATCTCTTGCAATTACAGTAATCCTCTTGATTTCTGGACATGAGGCAACTTCCAAACTTTTTAAACGGCATAAATCAAAATCTTCAGACTTGTAAAAAGTCACATGAAAGAATAGAAAAGGCTGCACATAAAACAAACTGTCACTGTGAAATGTAATCACCTTCTCCAACACCACAGTCTGCACCCAGGCTAACAAAGCCATATTGGAGTAGTCGCTTCAATCTCATAGGCTCTCACCGCAACATCCCGAAAGCAGCAGACAATTTAAGCCAGATGGCGATGCTGCAAGGCCAAGATGATTGGGTCTACTGGCCAAAGCTGTTACAACTGCAGGGAATGCTGCTCCCCCAATAGCAGCATGCAGCCAACCCCAAAGGGAATGAGTGCAAAACCGAGGAGCAGCTCCTCAGTATACAAACCTTTTTCTGGACATCTGTTTCAAGTTTATTAACTTCCATCAGCAGAAGAAAGGTTTGTTTTGCTGCTTAGTGAAGCTTATTTCCTGGCAGAAAGCAATATTCATTTAGGTTATGGAGGAGATAAAATTGTAAGATTAAAATCATCCATTACATAAAATGGCTATACAATAATTTTTATGGTTCTTACTTTTATGCAATAGAAGATTTTAATGTCACAGTTTTATCTCCTACATAACTCAAATGAATATTGATGCAAAACTTACATCCCTGGGAATTCACCAGCACTCACAGACAGAACAACTTTCTGTGGCTTAGGCAGTTAACCCTAGACAAACCTGAGTGCAAAGCCTATAGGGAAAATAACATAACAAAAATATTAACACAACACAAACAAAGTCAGAGACCCTCTTGAAAGCACGTAGCTAGATAAAAAGCATAATGGAAATTAGTTACAGTATTTGGCCAAATGGTGATAGGTCCAGGACCATGTCAAGTTTTTCCCTGGGTTCATTATCTACAGCCACACAATGTATGCCTTCAACCAAACAATTTTAGATACAAACAAGGGTGACACATGCCCTTTGTTATTTCCCTAGACACATATACAACATGTACATGGTGTGCACTCTCTAACCGGACTGGGTTTATATCCCATGTTACTGTCCAGCACTAACAGAGAACTGCACAAATATTGTAATTACAGGGACATAAAACCTAAAAAAAATTCTGTCATGATTCAAATAGAACATACAATTTCAAGCAACTGTCCAACTGACTTTTATTATCAAATTTGCTTCATTCTCCTGGTATAATTTCTTGAAGAAGCAGCAATGCACTGCTGGGAGCTAAATAAACACATCAAGTGAACCAATGACAAGAGGCATATATGTGCAGACACCAGTAAGCTGCTTGCTCCCAATTTACGTAGACATAGTTTCCAACAAAGTATGCCAGAAGAATAAAGTAAATTTGATAATAGAAGTACATTGGAAAGCAGTTTAAATGAAGCCTTGTGCAGCACTGAATAATTTGTCAAATCATTCGGAATGAATATTCTGAAAATTTATTTTTTTTAGGGCTCCATGTAAGAAGCAGCGAAAGCTGCTCCGGAGCCCTTGCGGGGCAGGTTCGCATATGCGAGCCTGCTTCCTGCAATGTAAGAAGCAGTGGTCATTAGTCTGCTACCTCTTATACCCTCCGCCACCTCTGAGCTCGCTCTCGGTTATTGACAGCCCCTTCAGTCGTGTGAATGAAGGGGGAGGTTGCATTACACACTGCGATGAGTGTGTAATGATACATACGGGCCAGCAGATCAACAGATCCGCTGCCCGTGTGTAGCGAAGGCGGGCGCACAGTTTTGTGAGTTGAGAAGCTATCCGTCCACCTGTTAGTACATGGAGCTTTTAGAATATTTGTGTGCTCACTATTTGGTATTCTGTTCTTTAATATAAGTTAACATTTACATTTATTTTTATTAAAAAAATGTAATTGTTCTTTACTCCTGTCACCTTGATACTTACCAGTAGCATGCTGGGGAGCTGCACTAAACTTCTTCATCATAGATTCTATTAAGTCCTATTAGCGCGGCACCCCAGCATGCTACAGGTACATTAGCACAGTGGATCCTTTCTCCTTTAGCCCATGCGGGGGTGGGAAAGCTAATCCGACCCTTCTTCACAGAGTCAAGTGCCTAATTCTCCAATTAGCACGGCCCTGGACTCTGTACAGAAGGGTGGATTAGCTTTCCCCCAGTGTGCACTAAAGAGAAGGGATCTGCCGCACTAATATACTTGTAGTACCCTGGTTAGCTGATCTAATAGGAACGTTAGTGCAGTCCAGGAGCCAATGAAGAAGAAAAAAATTAGTGCAGCTCCCTGTAAGCTACAAGTAAGTAATACAACTAATTTAAAGAATAATTAATATATTCACAAATATATTCATGAACTAATATTAAATAAGTTAGTGCATTTATACTGATATTCGTTTTGTTAAGCAAATCAAGATTTTTGTTACGAATTGACATTCATTATGAAACAAATGCATATCTTTATTTAAAAGTGCATGTTCTATATGAATCATAAAAGAAACATTTTGTGTTTCATGTTCCTTTAACTCATCCATTTTGCTTTTAAAGGGACAGTCTACTACAGATTTTTTATTGTTACTCATTACCCAGTTTTGCATAATCAACAGTTATCAACAGTTATATTAATATACTTTTTGGTCTAAGCCTCTGCAGACAGCTGCCTTGATTCAGTTCTTTTGACAGACTTGCATTTTAGCCAATCAGTCCCCTCTCATAGGTAACTCCACAGGCAAGAGCACAATGTTATCTATATGGCACACATGAACTAACACCCTCTAGCTCTAAAACAGTCAAATGCATTGAGAGAAGAGGCGGCATTCAAGGACTTCGAAAATAGCATATGAGCCTACCTAGGTTTAGCTTTCAACTAAGAATACCAAGAGAACAAAGCAAATTTGATGATAAAAGTGAATTGGAAAGTTGTTCCGCCGGGATGAAGATGGAGCGCAGCTGATATGAAGATAGAGCACCACCGCCATCATCTTAGGTAAGTACCATCTTGGGGGTCGATCCGATAAAAATCGTCACCCGCAAAAGCCGGCGACGCCAATATTTACGCTGGTTTGGTATCACATATACGGCGTAACCTAGAAGTTACGCGCGTATATTTCTGCCGTCGCCCGTAGTTTTTTGGGCCATAGGCAGGTATACCAAACCAGCGCAGTTTGGTATCCAATATGCAGCGTAAGGACTTACGTGGCGAAAATGGAGAAATCTTACTCCATTTTCACCTCGCCACAAAAAGCAGCCGTAAGAAGCCTTACGCTGACTATTGGAGCCCCGTAACTCCCTAAACTAGCTAACGCATGCGCAATGTCTATCTACCTGTCACCCGCGATCTGCTAAATAAAACCTAACACCTAACGCATGCGCAATGTCTATCTACCTGTCAACCGCGATCCATCCCGGCCGACGACTGAACGACGAATAAGGTACCTTTAAATGACGTCATCCAAGATGGCGTCCGCCGAATTCCGATTGGCTGATAGGATTCTATCAGCCAATCGGAATTAAGTTAGAAAAATCTGATTGGCTGATTGAATCAGCCAATCAGATTCAAGTTCAATCCGATTGGCTTGAATCTGATTGTTTTTTTTGTAATTTAGTTTAGTTTATTTAATTGTATTTTTAGATAGATATTTGTAGTTTATTTAATTTATTGATAGTGTAGGTGTATTTGTAACTTAGGATTTATTTTACAGGTAATTGGGTAATTATTTTAACTAGGTAGCTATTAAATAGTTAATAACTATTTAATAGCTATTATACCTAGTTAAAATAATTAACAATTTACATGCGCAATGTCTATCTACCTGTCAACCGCGATCCCCCCCCCTGAAATCCCTAATAAAGTTATTAACCCCTAAACCGCTGCTCCCGGACCCCGCCGCCATCTACATAAACTAACCCCCTACTGTGAGCCCCTAAAACCGCCGCCACCTACCTTGAATCTGATTGAATCAGCCAATCAGATTCAAGTTCAATCCGATTGGCTTGAATCTGATTGTTTTTTTTGTAATTTAGTTTAGTTTATTTAATTGTATTTTTAGATAGATATTTGTAGTTTATTTAATTTATTGATAGTGTAGGTGTATTTGTAACTTAGGTTAGGATTTATTTTACAGGTAATTGGGTAATTATTTTAACTAGGTAGCTATTAAATAGTTAATAACTATTTAATAGCTATTATACCTAGTTAAAATAATTAACAATTTACATGCGCAATGTCTATCTACCTGTCAACCGCGATCCCCCCCCCCTGAAATCCCTAATAAAGTTATTAACCCCTAAACCGCTGCTCCCGGACCCCGCCGCCATCTACATAAACTAACCCCCTACTGTGAGCCCCTAAAACCGCCGCCATCTACCTTATCTATCCCCTAATCTGACCCCTTACACCACCGCCACCTATATAAAAATTATTAACCCCTAATCTAATCCCCCTATACCGCCGCCAGCTATATTATCTATATTAATCCTAAGTATATTATAGTTAATAGTTATTACATTATATATATTAACTATATTAACCCTAATTATATTAGGGTTAATATAGTTAATATAGTTACTATAGTATTTATATTAACTATATTAACTCTATCTAACCCTAACACCCCTAACTAAATTTATATTAAATTAATCTAATTCATATTATAAACTAAAATATTCCTATTTAAATCTAAATACTTACCTATAAAATAAACCCTAAGATAGCTACAATATAATTAATAATTACATTGTAGCTATGTTAGGGTTAATATTTATTTTACAGGTAAATTGTTAATTATTTTAACTAGGTATAATAGCTATTAAATAGTTATTAACTATTTAATATCTACCTAGTTAAAATAATTACCCAATTACCTGTAAAATAAATCCTAACCTAAGTTACAAATACACCTACACTATCAATAAATTAAATAAACTACAAATATCTATCTAAAAATACAATTAAATTAACTAAACTAAATTACAAAAAAAACCAAACACTAAATTACAAAAATTACCAGCCCTTAAAATGGCCTTTTGTGGGGCATGCCCCAAAGAATTCAGCTCTTTTGCATTTAAAAACATATACAATACCCCCCCCATTACAACCCACCACCCACATACCCCTATTCTAAACCCACCCAAACCCCCCTTAAAAAAACCTAACACTACCCCCCTGAAGATCTCCCTACCTTGTCTTCACCACACCGGGCCGAACTCCTCATCCGATCCGGGCGATGTCTTGCTCCAAGCGGCAAAAAAGAATTCTTCCTCCGGCGATGTCTTCCTCCAAGCGGCAAAGAAGAATTCTTCCTCCCGGCGACGTTTTCCTCCAAGCGGCAGGAAAGTCTTCTTCCTTCCGGCAGCATCTTCCATGAAGCGGCATCTTCAATCTTCTTTCTTCGCTCCGCCACCGCGGAGCATCCATCCCGGCCGACGACTGAACGACGAATAAGGTACCTTTAAATGACGTCATCCAAGATGGCGTCCGCCGAATTCCGATTGGCTGATAGGATTCTATCAGCCAATCGGAATTAAGTTAGAAAAATCTGATTGGCTGATTGAATCAGCCAATCAGATTCAAGTTCAATCCGATTGGCTTGAATCTGATTGTTTTTTTTGTAATTTAGTTTAGTTTATTTAATTGTATTTTTAGATAGATATTTGTAGTTTATTTAATTTATTGATAGTGTAGGTGTATTTGTAACTTAGGTTAGGATTTATTTTACAGGTAATTGGGTAATTATTTTAACTAGGTAGCTATTAAATAGTTAATAACTATTTAATAGCTATTATACCTAGTTAAAATAATTAACAATTTACCTGTAAAATAAATATAAACCCTAACATAGCTATAATGTAATTATTAATTACATTGTAGCTATCTTAGGGTTTATTTTATAGGTAAGTATTTAGATTTAAATAGGAATATTTTAATTAATAATATTAATATTAGATTTATTTTAATAAGAGTTTAGTTAGGATGTTAGAGTTAGATAGGGTTATTATACTTAATATATATATATATAATATAATAACGATATTAACTATATTAACCCTAATATAATTAGGGTTAATATAGTTAATATATATAATATAATAACTATATTAACTATATTAACCCTAATATAATTAGGGTTAATATAGTTAATATAGCTGGCGGCGGTGTAGGGGGATTAGATTAGGGGTTAATACATTTATTATAGCTGGCGGCGGTGTAGGGGGATGTAGATTGTAGGCAAAAGAGCAGTTTACTTTGTGACAAAGCCCCGCCAAAAGCCCTTTTAAGGGCTGGCAAAAGAGCTGTTACTTTGGGGCATGCCCCGCAAAAAGCCCTTTTAAGGGCTGGCAAAAGAGCAGTTATTTTGGGGCAATGCCACGCAAAAAGCCCTTTTCAGGGCTATTTGTAGGATTAGACTTAGGTTTAGTGGTAGGGATAGTTTAGTATTTTAGGGGTTAAATAATTTAATATAGATGGCGGCGGGGTAGGGGGATTAGATTAGGGGTTAATAATTTTAAAATAGCGGCGGGGTAGGGGCTCACTTTAGGGGGTAGGTAAGGTAGATGGCGGCGGTGTTAGGGGCTCACTTTAGGGGGTTATAGATTTAATATAGCTGGCGGCGGTTTAGGGGTTAATAACTTTATTAGGTTGCGGCGGGCTCCGGGAGCGGCGGTTTAGGAGTTAATACATATTTTATTGTTAGGATAGTGAGGGGGTATAGCGGATAGAGGGTTAGACGTGTCGGGCTATGTTAGGGAGGCGTGTTAGACGTGTCGGGCTATGTTAGGGAGGCGTGTTAGACAGTGCGGGTGATTTAGACTTTAGTCAGGTTTTTTAGGCGCCGGCAGTTTCTAACGCGCCGCAAGTCACTGGCGACGCCAGAAATTTGTACTTGCGCAGATTTCTGGACATCGCTGGTTTATCAGACTTACGGCACGTTAGCATCTGACGGCGACATATATGGGATAGCTCGAGTTGCGAGCTGAAACTGCGGGCGACGCGGGTTCCCTCGCTTGCGCCGCAAACTGCGATCTATATCGGATCGCGCCCTTGGGGTTTAGAGTTAATATTTTTTGGAGGTATTTTTTAGGTTAGGTTTTTTTATTTGTTTTCCTCTGGGCTGCAAAAGAGCTAAATGTCCTTTTAAGGACAATGCTCAGCCAAATGCCAGTTTCAGGGCACTTTTTAGATTAGTTTTTAGAGGGGGGTGAGGGGGTTATTGTTAGAGGGTTGTAGGTTTTTTTCACAAAAAGAGCAGGATAACATTAGGGCAATGCCCTACAAAAGACCTTTTTAAGGGCTATTTGTAGTCTAGTTTTAGAATATGTTTTTTTGGGGAAGTGGGTTTTTTATTTTGGGTGTTAGAATAGGCATAAATCTTTTTTTATTTTTGGTAATTGCTTTTTATTTTTTTGTAATGCTAGACTGTTATTTTGTTAATGTTTTTATTTTATTTTAGTAATGATATAGGTTGTTTTTTTGTTGTTGTAATGTTAGGATTTTTTATTTTATTATTATTGTAAGGCATTTTATTTTAATAGTAACATTATGATTTTTTATTTTAATAGTAAAGTTTTTTTTTAATAGTAATGTTAGAATTTTTTATGTAAGGTTTTTTATTTTAAAAGGTAAGTTTTTTTTAAAGGTAGTTTGTTTTTTACTTTTCTACTTTGCGGTGGGTCTGGGGGTTTAGGGGTTTATAGTGTAGTATTTTACTTTGCGGTGGGGGGCTGTGTGGCGGATTAGGGTTTAATATCGTAGTGTAGCTGGGCTATATGGTGGTTTAGTGGCTTTTAAAGTAGGGGTCTTATGGCGATTCGGGTTAGCGTGCCAGTAGGGTGTTCACTTTTCATGCTCCATTGACTTCAACGGGGCAGTAGGTTATTACACTAGTGATATTGTAAGTTTGGCTTTTTGCAAAAGCCAGGTTAGCACTGGACCAATAACTTTTTACTTTCAACTCGTAATATCAGTGCAACCCGACTCACACAAAAGGTTTACTGTTAGCGCAATTAGCGCTCTAGGGAAAGCGCTAATTAGTGCTCCAATTGTAATCTAGCTTTTGTTAGTCTTTTTTTTCTGTGCTTTTGCTTACTGCAGTAGAAAGTTATTGGTTCAGTTGGGCTTGAATTGTGGATGCAAATGCTGTTCTATTTTCTTATGATGTTACTTTGATCTAATGATCTTCTGATGGTTTGGTCTGCCTGGTCTTGCATTGGATGAATAAGATTTGGTTTCATACATATATCTTCAGTGCGTGGTGTACTAAAGAAATAATAAGCTTAGCTGCAATTTTATGATAGGAAAGATTTTCAGAATTTAGGGGAATGTGCTTCACCAAGCTACTCTGAATTACAAAAAATGTTTCAATAAATGTCCTTCTTCATAGGACCTAACAGGAGCACTAAGTGATTAAAGGAAAATTGAATCCAAATATATTTTAAAAGATTCAAAGCATGCAATTTTAATAAAACTTTCCAATTTATTTCTATTATTAAATGTATTTGTTCTCATGATATCCTTTTGTCCAAAAGCAGGTAGTTAGGCTCAGGAATAGGCTTCTGTTTGGAGCACGATATGGCTGCAGTTTCTATATACTTTTGACTTTTAGATGGTAGCAGTGTTTGGACAATGTATAACATTGTTAAAAGCATTGCTGCAGACACTGCTGCCATGTACTGTTCAAAATATGAAAAAGTCTTGAGCATACTTAGGTATGCACTTCAACAAAGAGAACAAAGTTAATTTAATTACAGAAGCAAATAGATATTTTAACTGTATGCTCTGAGGGCCCCATGTATTAAAAGGCGGACGGACAGCTTCTCAGCGAACCTGTCTGCCCTCCATCGTTGCATGAGGGCCGTGGATCTGTTCATCCGCTGGCCGTATGTATCATTACACGCTCCGATAAGTGTGTAATGCCCGCCCCTTCATTTGCGCAATTGAAGGGACTGTCAATCACCGTGAGCGAGCGAGGGAGGTAGCTCTCTGGGATTTCTCTATGTAAGACGCAGCATTCTAGTGACCACTGCTTCTTACATTGCGGGCAAACCTGCCCCGCAAGGACTCCGGAGCTGCTCTCGCTGCTTCGTACATGGAGCCCTAAATCATGAAAATGAGAGTGTTGGGTCTCTTTAAATGAAACCAACTGGTGATGGTTGGCTACATAGAACCAAACTTTGTTTAGTATTTATAAAAATGAGATGCAGGCATGACAATCAAACATCATAGGAACTATGGCAGCATTCCTTTTAGAGAAAGAAATAATTATATGTATACTTACCATTCAAAGTAATGGGGAAGAGATCGCTGTAGATTAATTTGGTTACAATAATTGAGTGTGCTAAAATAGGGTAAGGACAAAAAAGTCAAAATTCAACTTTTATGTCTATCTATCTATCTATCTATCTATCTATCTATCTATCTGTCTGTCTGTCTGTCTGTCTGTCTGCCTGCCTGCCTGTCTGTCTGTCTGTCTGTCTATCTATCTATCTATCAGCTATCATCTATCTATCACATATCTATCTATCTATCTATCTATCATCTATCCATCTATCTATCTATATATGTATAGTGCTTGGTCATGTGAAAGAATGGATTTTTAGAGTTTGCTATCCCTTTAACAATGCTATTTCTTGAAAGGTGCATAAAAGGCAAAAATTAATTATGAAAGAGCAGCAAATAATGCAAATAATGCACTGACAAATTAATGCCTCAAAAGAAAGATATTTACAAATAAACTTTAATATACTGTCTTAAAAACAGAAAGAAAAAAAGAAAGAGAGAATGTTCCTTTAAGGGCGACTTTTATCACGCAAATAGAAAAACAATCACATTAGGTAAAAATACATAACAGATAAGAACAGAAAGAAGATAGGGAAGGAGAGAACAAGGATGCGACAGGGGCATGAGGAAACAACCAAACAAAGATACGGTTTAGGATATAATTTTTCCTGACATCTGCAGAATAGAAAGTAATTGCTTCTCTGATTGTTCTGGCTGAGCAACAACTGCTTCACTTAAGCAGAAGTTTGCTGACCTCACAGCGTCCTTTCCTTTTGCACAAACAGAGAAAAATGGTAACCAATTAAATAACAGTAGATCTCGAAAAAAATCATTATTTTTAAATTGGTTATATAGATGTTGGTGTAAATATTTATACAATTTTTTATACTGTTTTACATTTATATTTAAAAATCTACGTATATAAATAGTAATATATATATATATATATATATATATATATATATATATATATATATATATATATATATATATATATATATATATATATATTTTACATCTATCACAAATCCTCACAGCAAAATATCTTTTTACTTCAATTTTGTTTGGAGCCATGCACAATATTATCAATTCATTGTTCCTTTATGCTTAAGCCTGTAGTTATATCTCATTTTTGAAGCACAGACCTTAGGGCAGAACCTAGCAAGATAATTTCACCAAAAAAAATATTGTTTCATCTTTTGAATGGCATTTGGATACTTTTAAAAATAATCATTTTTTTTAGAAACGTCTGGCAAAATATCAGTTATTACAAGTATAAAGCAATTTATCTGCCTTTGCCAGTATGAATGTTTTTTTTTTTTTTTTAATAACATTGAGTTAAATAAAAAAAAAATATTCATTTATTCAGAATAGACTTTAACATGGTTTGTTGAAAAATAATTGTATTAGCCATCATTTAAAACTAGTATTTATTGCATGACAGTAATTAAAATATATAAATAAATAAAAAACACTGTGGGCTAGATTACAAGTGAGGAGCAAACTATTTTGCGCTAGCGATTTCATCTTAATTGTGCTGATATTACAAATGGAGCAAAATAGCGATTTACTCTTCAATCCTTCCCCCGATCTCAGAGCTGTGGTTAACTTTTTCCGAAACAAAAAAGTTGCACAAACACATTTTAACAATACATTACAAAGTACACTGTCTAATATAAATTATTTAAAAAAAAAATATTGCATAAAAACGTTATAAGGGCTCAAAGATATGAGATCTTAGGTGTAAGAAAAAAAAGCTGTCAAAGTAGTTTAACATTGCGATAAATACAGATACATTGCTAAAGATGTATATGACAGACATATATACACATATAAGCACATAAATAACATAATTTATGTAAGAACTTACCTGATAAATTCATTTCTTTCATATTAGCAAGAGTCCATGAGCTAGTGACGTATGGGATATACATTCCTACCAGGAGGGGCAAAGTTTCCCAAACCTCAAAATGCCTATAAATACACCCCTCACCACACCCACAAATCAGTTTAACGCATAGCCAAGAAGTGGGGTGATAAGAAAAAAGTGCGAAAGCATAAAAAAAAAATAAGGAATTGGAATAATTGTGCTTTATAAAAAAAAACATAACCACCACAAAAAAGGGTGGGCCTCATGGACCCTTGCTAATATGAAAGAAATGAATTTATCAGGTAAGTTCTTACATAAATTATGTTTTCTTTCATGTAATTAGCAAGAGTCCATGAGCTAGTGATGTATGGGATAATGAATACCCAAGATGTGGATCTTCCACGCAAGAGTCACTAGAGAGGGAGGGATAAAATAAAGACAGCCAAGTCCGCTGAAAATAATCCACACCCAAAACAAAGTTTAAATCTTATAATGAAAAAAAAAACTGAAATTATAAGCAGAAGAATCAAACTGAAACAGCTGCCTGAAGTACTTTTCTACCAAAAACTGCTTCAGAAGAAGAAAACACATCAAAATGGTAGAATTTAGTAAAAGTATGCAAAGAAGACCAAGTGGCTGCTTTGCAAATCTGATCAACCGAAGCATCATTCCTAAACGCCCAGGAAGTAGAAACTGACCTAGTAGAATGAGCTGTAATCCTTTGAGGCGGAGTTTTACCCGACTCGACATAAGCATGATGAATCAAAGACTTTAACCAAGACACCAAAGAAATGGCAGAGGCCTTCTGACCTTTCCTAGAACCGGAAAAGATAACAAATAGACTAGAAGTCTTTCGGAAATTTTTAGTAGCTTCAACATAATATTTCAAAGCTCTAACTACATCCAAAGAATGCAACGATCTATCCTTAGAATTCTTAGGATTAGGACACAATGAAGGAACCACAATTTCTCTACTAATGTTGTTAGAATTCACAACCTTAGGTAAAAATTTAAAAGAAGTTCGCAACACCGCCTTATCCTGATGAAAAATCAGAAAAGGAGACTCACAAGAAAGAGCAGATAATTCAGAAACTCTTCTAGCAGAAGAGATGGCCAAAAGAAACAAAACTTTCCAAGAAAGTAATTTAATGTCCAGCGAATGCATAGGTTCAAACGGAGGAGCTTGAAGAGCCCCCAGAACCAAATTCAAACTCCAAGGAGGAGAAATTGACTTAATAAAAGGTTTTATACGAACCAAAGCTTGTACAAAACAATGAATATCAGGAAGACTAGCAATCTTTCTGTGGAAAAGAACAGAAAGAGCAGAGATTTGTCCTTTCAAGGAACTTGCAGACAAACCTTTATCCAAACCATCCTGAAGAAACTGTAAAATTCTAGGAATTCTAAAAGAATGCCAAGAAAAATGATGAGAAAAACACCAAGAAATGTAAATCTTCCAGACTCGATAATACATCTTCCTAGATACAGATTTACGAGCCTGTAACATAGTATTAATCACAGAGTCAGAGAAACCTCTATGACTGAGAATCAAGCGTTCAATCTCCATACCTTCAAATTTAAGGATTTGAGATCCTGATGGAAAAAAGGACCTTGCGATAGAAGGTCTGATCTTAACGGAAGAGTCCACGGTTGGCAAGTGGCCATCCGGACAAGATCTGCATACCAAAACCTGTGAGGCCATGCTGGAGCCACCAGCAGAACAAACGAGCACTCCTTTAGAATCTTGGAAATCACTCTTGGAAGAAGAACTAGAGGCGGAAAGATATAGGCAGGATGATACTTCCAAGGAAGTGACAATGCATCCACTGCCTCCGCCTGAGGATCCCTGGATCTGGACAGATACCTGGGAAGTTTCTTGTTTAGATGAGAAGCCATCAGATCTATTTCTGGAAGTCCCTACATTTGAACAATCTGAAGAAATACCTCTGGGTGAAGAGACCATTCGCCCGGATGTAACGTTTGGCGACTGAGATAATCCGCTTCCCAATTGTCTATACCTGGGATATGAACCGCATAAATTAGACAGGAGCTGGATTCCGCCCATACCAGTATTCGAGATACTTCTTTCATAGCCAGAGGACTTTGAGTCCCTCCTTGATGATTGACATATGCCACGGTTGTGACATTGTCCGTCTGAAAACAAATGAACGACTCTCTCTTTAGAAGAGGCCATGACTGAAGAGCTCTGAAAATTGCACGGAGTTCCAAAATGTTGATTGGTAATCTCACCTCCTGAGATTCCCAAACCCCTTGTGCTGTCAGAGACCCCCAAACAGCTCCCCAACCTGTCAGACTTGCATCTGTTGAAATCACAGTCCAGGTTGGAAGAACAAAAGAAGCCCCCTGAACTAAACAATGGTGGTCTGTACACCACGTCAGAGAGTGTCGTACAATCGGTTTTAAAGATATTAATTGAGATATCTTTGTATAATCCCTGCACCACTGGTTCAGCATACAGAGCTGAAGAGGTCGCATGTGAAAATGAGCAAAGGGGATCGCGTCCGATGCAGCAGTCATAAGACCTAGAATTTCCATGCATAAGGTTACCGAAGGGAATGATTGAGACTCAAGGTTTCGACAAGCTGAAACCAATTTTTGACGTCTCTTGTCTGTCAGAGACAGAGTCATGGACACTGAATCTATCTGGAAACCTAAAAAGGTTACCCTTGTCTGAGGAATCAATGAACTTTTTGGTAAATTGATCCTCCAACCATGTTCTCGAAGAAACAATACAAGTCGATTTGTATGAAATTCTGCTAAATGTGAAGACTGAGCAAGTACCAAGATATCGTCCAAATAAGCAAATACCACAATACCCTGTTCTCTGATTACAGACAGAAGGGCACCGAGAACCTTTGTAAAAATCCTTGGAGCTGTTGCTAGGCCAAACGGGAGAGCCACAAACTGGTAATGCTTGTCTAGGAAAGAGAATCTCAGAAACTGATAGTGATCTGGATGAATCGGAATATGCAGATATGCATCCTGTAAATCTATTGTGGACATATAATGCCCTTGCTGAACAAAAGGCAGAATAGTCCTTATAGTTACCATTTTGAATGTTGGTATCCTTACATAATGATTCAATATTTTTAAATCCAGAACTGGTCTGAAGGAATTCTCCTTCTTTGGTACAATGAAGAGATTTGAGTAAAACCCCAGCCCCTGTTCCAGAACTGAAACTGGCATAATCACTCCAGCCAACTCTAGATCTGAAACACATTTCAGAAATGCTTGAGCCTTCACTGGATTTACTGGGACACGGGAAAGAAAAAATCTTCTTGCAGGAGGCCTTATCTTGAAGCCTATTCTGTACCCTTGTGAAACAATGTTCTGAATCCAAAGATTGTGAATCAAATTGATCCAAATTTCTTTGAAAAATCATAATCTGCCCCCTACCAGCTGGGCTGGAATGAGGGCCGCACCTTCATGTTGACTTGGGAGCTGGCTTTGGCTTTCTAAAAGGCTTGGATTTATTCCAGACTGGAGATGATTTCCAAACTGATACCGCTCCTGTAGGGGAAGGATCAGGCTTTTGTTCCTTATTGTGACGAAAGGAACGAAAACGATTAGTAGACCTAAATTTACCTTTAGATTTTTTATCCTGTGGTAGAAAAGTTCCTTTCCCCCCAGTAACAGTTGAAATAATAGAATCCAACTGTGAACCAAATAATTTATTACCCTGGAAAGAAATGGAAAGCAAAGTTGACTTGGAAGACATATCAGCATTCCAAGTTTTAAGCCATAAAGCTCTTCTAGCTAAAATAGCTAGAGACATATACCTGACATCAACCCTAATGATATCAAAGATGGCATCACAAATAAAATTATTAGCATGTTGAAGAAGATTAACAATGCTATGAGAATTATGATCTGTTACTTGTTGCGCTAAAGCTTCCAACCAAAAAGTTGAAGCTGCAGCAACATCCGCTAAAGATATAGCAGGTCTAAGAAGATTACCTGAACATAAGTAAGCTTTTCTTAGAAAGGATTCAATTTTCCTATCTAAAGGATCCTTAAAGGAAGTACTATCTGCCGTAGGAATAGTAGTACGTTTAGCAAGAGTAGAGATAGCCCCATCAACCTTAGGGATTTTGTCCCAAAACTCTAATCTGTCAGATGGCACAGGATATAATTGCTTAAAACGTTTAGAAGGAATAAATGAATTACCCAAATGATTCCATTCCCTGGAAATTACTTCAGAAATAGCATCAGGGACAGGAAAAACTTCTGGAATAACTACAGGAGATTTAAAAACCTTATTTAAACGTTTAGATTTAGTATCAAGAGGACCAGATTCCTCTATTTCTAATGCAATTAAAACTTCTTTAAGTAAAGAACGAATAAATTCCATTTTGAATAAATATGAAGATTTATCAGCATCAACCTCTGAAACAGAATCCTCTGAACCAGAGGAATCATTATCAGAATCAGAATGATGATGTTCATTTAAAAATTAATCTGAAAAATGAGAAGTTTTAAAAGACCTTTTACGTTTACTAGAAGGAGGAATAACAGACATAGCCTTCTTCATGGATTTAGAAACAAAATCTCTTATGTTAACAGGAACACTCTGATATTAGATGTTGATGGAACAGCAACAGGTAATGTAACATTACTAAAGGAAATATTATCTGCATTAACAAGTTTGTCATGACATTCATTACAAACAACAGCTGGAGGAACAGATACCACAAGTTTACAGCAAATACACTTAATTTTGGTAGATCCAGCATCAGGCAGCAATTTTCCAGAAGTATCTTCTGATTCAGGGTCAATCTGAGACATCTTGCAATATGTAATAGAAAAAACAACATATAAAGCAAAATTGATCAAATTCCTTAAATGACAGTTTCAGGAATGGGAAAAAATGCCAGTGAACAAGCTTCTAGCAACCAGAAGCAAATAAACAATGAGACTTAAATAATGTGGAGACAATAATGACGCCCATATTTTTTAGCGCCAAAAAAGACGCCCAAATTATTTGGCGCCTAAATGCTTTTAGCGGCAAAAATGATGCCACATCTGGTACGCCGACACTTTTGGCGCAAAAAACGTCAAAAATGACGCAACTTCCGGTGACAAGTATGACGCCGGAAATAACAAAGAAAAATTTTTGCGCCAAAAAAGTCCGGGCCAAGAATGACGCAATAAAATGAAGCATTTTCAGCCCCCGCGAGCCTAACAGCCCACAGTGAAAAAAGTCAAATTTTAAGGTAAGAAAAAATTGATTATTCAAATGCATTATCCCAAATAATGAAACTGACTGTCTGAAATAAGGAATATTGAACATCCTGAATCAAGGCAAATAAATGTTTAAACACAAATATTTAGAACTTTATATAAAAGTGACCAACCATAGCTTAGAGTGTCACAAAAATAAGACTTACTTACCCCAGGACACTCATCTACATGTAGTAGAAAGCCAAACCAGTACTGAAACGAGAATCAGTAGAGGTATTGGTATATATAAGAGTATATCGTCGATCTGAAAAGGGAGGTAAGAGATGAATCTCTACGACCGATAACAGAGAGCCTATGAAATAGACCCCGTAGAAGGAGATCATTGAATTCAAATAGGCAATATTCTCTTCACATCCCTCTGACATTCACTGCACGCTGAGAGGAAAACCGGGCTCCAACCTGCTACGGAGCACATATCAACGTAGAATCTAGCACAAACTTACTTCACCACCTCCACGGGGAGGCAAAGTTTGTAAAACTGATTTGTGGGTGTGGTGAGGGGTGTATTTATAGGCATTTTGAGGTTTGGGAAACTTTGCCCCTCCTGGTAGGAATGTATATCCCATACGTCACTAGCTCATGGACTCTTGCTAATTACATGAAAGAAATATATGTACACACATATATATACAGTATGGATTGCCATTAAAGGGCCACTAAACCCAAAATCTTTCTTTCATGATTCAGATAGAGAATAGAAATTTAAACATTACAATTTACTTCTATTATTTATTTTGCTTCATTTTGTAGTTATCCTTAGTTGAAGAAAAAGCAATGCACATGGTGAGCAAATCACATGAGGCTTCTATGTGCAGCAACCAATAAGCAGCTGCTGAGCATATCTAGATATGCTTTTCAGCAATGAATATCAAGAGATTAAAACAAATTAAATAATATAAGTAAATTAGAAAGATGTTTAAAATTGCATTCTCTTTCTAAATCATGAAAGAAAAAATGTGGGTGTCATGTCCCTTTAAGTAGATGACAACATTATGAAACATATTTATGCAATATTCATATTTAATAAATATTTTTATGATGTATTTACTGTAAATATTTCACATTTGCTAATGCGAATATGCTATGTTGTTTGCACGATGGTATTTTTTTCAAAAAAAATTTTTCTCTCCTTTGACTTCTATGGGGAATACAAAAATGTGATGGTGTTTGCATGATCTCGGTGTTAGTTTTTTTTTTCTATTTTTTTCTCTCCATTGATTTCTATGGGGGGGATACATGCACAGGCACGCGAAAACATGTTAGGATTTTTGTGCTATTTCGGTTACCGCTAGCGCAAAATATGTTTTTTGGACCTTGTAATAGGAACGCAACTCAACTAGCACAAAAAGCTTTTACTATAGCTTTCGCAATCACAAAAAAACAAATAATGCGCCACTTATAATCTAGCCCTGTGTAATTCACCATAACATAATTGCCAACATTTTGAAAAAAAAAAAAAAAAGATCAAGGGACACTTTACAGTATTTTGGATTACAGTATTGACCACACCCACTGGCAGTTTCCATGGCTCTATGCCCTCTGCTCCGCCCATTAATACCTAATATAAATAGAGCATAATATGCACATAGTATTCATATTATATTATTCAATGTGCGTGCTCTGCAGCAATATAAAGTTTGTATGTTTGCGTGGAAGTTAAATTCCACTAATTTTTTTAATAACATTGAGTAAATAATTTTTTTTTATTAATTTATTCAGATTAGCCCTCAACTAAAACTAGTATTTATTGCATGATAGTAATTAAAATATAGAAAAAAAAACACTGTGGGCTAGATTAGTGAAGCGCAAACAGTTTTGCCCAAGCAATATCGTCTTAATAGCGCTGATATTAAAAATGAAGCAAAATAGCGAAAGCGCTAGTGCAATCAACATTTATGCTTCAATCCTTACCACTTAGTGGTGCGCTAGAGTGATATAGTTTTTTACACATGTTAGTGTGGAAGTTAAATTCTGCTCGTATTACAAGTTACTATCATGAACAGCCTCTCAACTCCACCCACAAGTCTCTGTGTCTAATAGACATGTGCAATTCGGTTTGGTTCGATTCGGAAATTCTGCAAATTCGGATATTCGGATCGAACCGAATTTCCGAATTAAAATACTGCTGAATTTACAGAATAAATCCTAATTAGTTCGGATTTATTCGGTAAATTCGGATGAACATGGATTACACTAGTATTGTACAGTATATTAGGTTATATCACTCTGCTATGGGTTACACCTAATATACAGTACATAATACTAGTCTAATACACAGCACACATACCGAAATTCCGAATTTCCAAACCGAACCGAATCGAACCAAATCCAGCCAAATTTTTTCGAATCCGAATGAATCCGAAACGAATCCGAAACGAATTCATTCAAAGTTTTCCCAATTCAAATCTATCCAAAACGAAATTCGAAAACCTCCGAATCGATCCGGACCGAACTGAACCGAATTTTTCGATCATGCACATATCTAGTGTCTAAGTCTAAGATTGATGCGCCAGACAGCAATCAGCCCGATCGGATATACCCCTTCTAGCGGCACAAGCATTTAACGAGAAATGCTTGTGCAATGAAAAATGCTGACACGGTATCGATGTCGGGTTGACATGATTCGCTACAGGGGATCATGTCCATCCGACAAATTCAACATCAGCCCCATAGTGTGGTTGTCTTAGCATCACTTATCATAAGGATTAACACCTGTGGTCTCTGGACCAGAACAAATGTGCTTCATTATTATACAGCTCTATAATATTGCTATACTGCTCTAGAGTATTTTTGGGTGCATGTTTACAACACTGTTAATTTTTGTCAGAGCTACAGAGCAGAAATAATGAAAGACTAATTAAATTAGAGAACTTTGGAGACTTTGAAAATTTTATTTTACAAGATATTATAGTACTCATAACAAAGTGTCATTGCCTTTATAGACATTATGATTAGTGAAAAATATTCATCATAGTTTTTCTTTAGATTTTTTGTGTTAGGGAAATAAAAAAAAATTCTTAAATGGGCATTAAAACTATTTATCTTAGCTGCATTTAAAAAGGGCATTTTTTATGGTTGTCCCTGTGCTAGAAAACTTAGATGAGTCAATGACAAGAAGCATACTATGGGCGTAATTACATATGCAGCAACGCTGAAAATGTGAGCATCGGAGCTCCCGTAACTCCCTGAAAATATTAACTAACACCTATTGTATGCGCAATATCTACCTGTCAACCACAATCCCAGAGGCAATAACTAATAAAATATATTAACCCCTAATCTACCGAACCCCCACATCGCACTATGCCTAATTAAACTATTAACCCCTAATCTGCCATTCACCCACATCACAAACTACCTAATAAAGTATATTAACCCCTAAACCGAAACCCCCCACAACGCAATTAACCTAATTAAGCTATTAACTCCTAAACCACCAACCCCCCACAATGCAAATAACTAATTACATTACTATTCCCCCTAACCTAACACCCCCTAAAGTAACCCCAATTACCTCAAATTAAAAAATACTAAATTACAATTAAAATAAAAAAATAACATTACTTTAAAAATAAAAAAACAAAGTTTAACTTAAAATAAAAAAGTCTAACATTACAGAAAATAATAAACAACATTTTTAAAAATAAAAAAATTAAACCTAATCCCTATGAAAATAAAAAAGCCCCCCAAATAAAAACACCCCTAATCTAAACTGAACTACCAATAGCCCTTAAAATGGCCTTTTGTAAGTTAAACAGCTCTTTTACATTTAAAAAAAAAACTAAGTTCCGCCTAACAGATTAAAAAAACTAAGTTCCGCCTAATAAGATTCAAATTAGCCAATAGGAATGCAAGGTACGCCATATTTAAACGCGTAACTTAAATTCAATATTCAGTGTACGTCGGTGATCGTACAAAAAGAATCCTCCATGCTCCATGGCTCTGCGGACACCGGTCTTCAGTTCCGTTGTTGCCGGGCTTCAGTTCCGCAGTTACCAGTCTTCAGTTCTGCTGTCCTGGATGAAGATAGAAGAGGTTGTCGCGATAGAAGAAGATGTCGCCGTTTGGAAGAAGACTTCACCGCCGGACTCCAGGAGCCATGAGTACCTATCTGGGGGTAAGAATTAGGATTTTTTGGGGGGCGGAGCTAACTGCCTAATGGAGTAGAAGCAGTGGAGTGCAGCTCTGTGAGGAAAAGTTTATAAAACCTCATTCTACCTTGCTAAAACCTATAAAACTGGCTTTTAGTGCCTGTCTTAGGTCTGCCTGACTAGTGGGACCACCTGTGAGACTTGGGCTTGCATAAACTACACTTTGGGCCGGAGCTGCATTACGGAACCTGTGAGGCCTATTTTCAGTGCGTACCGCACACTGACACTACGCAGCCCTATATCGCGCCTGACGCCAGCTTCAGCTAGAATACAGCACCGGAGGGTCGGGGCTCCGCTCCGGGGCTGAAGAGGCAACTCGCACAGTGACTCCCTGGGGCTGGTGCCGGGAGTGAGAGGATACACAGGCCGCCCCTGCACGCGACACCACTCTGACCCCCATAAAAGTCATCAGAAGCTGCCGGAGATGTCTCAGACTGCCACTACACCCAAAAGCAGTAACCCGGTTGAGAGGTTGTGAGGGGCCGAGTTGGTAAGTGCAACTGACCGCAATTCCCACTAGCGAGGCAGAGAGCCTGTGGCGCGAAAAGACGACATCTTACCTTCCCTAGGTCCTACAGATATCAGTTCCGCATCAGACTGTCTCGCAGCATCTCCCAGTATCACACTCCTCTACAATAGTGCACAGGGGGGGGGGGGTAATTCTGGAAGTCCAAGAGCCCAAGGGACATTGCAAAAGCCCATTACATTCTTTACACCCCCACTGGAGATAGCCTACATACTGGGGGTTCAACTAGCTAACCACAGAGCAAATGAAACATGAAGACTGCAGCATTCAAACTCTGCTGTGAAAGTTTAGGAGATTTAATATAAGCAGTTCTTATTTACTTCAAAGACTTCCACCTTTACTTGCTGGTGCTGCTCTGCTTTTGGTTTTTTTTTTTCTCTTCCCTAAACTACACAGATCACCAAGTGCAGCTACACCCAATTTGTCTGCAACACATACTGACAGGTACCCCTGCACCAACTACTGTTCCCTCCTTTAAAGCGGGTAATAGGAGGCTCCCCACTGTACTATCTAGGAGAGGGGCTTTCTGTATCCATATATTCCCCCATTGGTAACTCTCAGGGGCATCACCTGTCGCTTTTGCCTGAGCTACCCTCTTTTAGTGGATACATACATGCAGCATAGCCTCAGTTAGACTCTGGAAATTATATTGTCATCACAACCTGCATCATTAATGTGTGATATTACTGCTGCTGCGTCAGCCTGTGTGTCTCTGAGCTCTCAGCCCAGAGTGGAGTGTTATTTACTTACTATATCTGTCTAACACTTATTTTTACCTACAGGTTCTACCTACTATAACATTTCCATTATCTGCAATTTACAGGTTGGACATTTAAAAGGCCGCACTTATCAGTCCATGTGTACTAGATTCAGAGTGAGGTATTTTGGTATAAAGGTCTGTTTATATATAATTTAAGAGTGTAACTGAACTATCCAATTTCTAAGATATCACAGGGGCACAAACCCCTGGATACGCTGTTACTCAGCAGATACTACAGATTAGAGCCTAACTCCTCTGATAATCTCTAACACTCTCTCCATCCATTTCCTGCTGTACGAAGAGACAGCAGGTCATATCCTCATTTCCTTTTCCCGTCCTGGCCAGGTGAGGGCAATCTCCCTGGAGAGGGTGTCTATTGAGATTTTCACTTTACCCACCCTTAAGGAGGACTGACCAAGATTTGATAATACCAAGGGTTGAGCAGCAGAATTTCAGTTTGGCTATCAGAACACTGCTAAATATGGCTACCTAAACTAAGATTGACGTCAGGGGGACTTTAGTAGCATTCTCCTCACCATTGTTCTATTCAATACATTTTACACTGCAGAGCTAGTGTTTCAACACCTTGATTTGGCAGAAGGAACAAGCTTGAAACCATGTCCCAAACTTCCAAAAGGAAAACTAAACCGTCTCACCCACCCGGAAAAACAGTCGCAGATCATTTTAAAAACCCAAAACTTAGCAATTCAAATATCTGACTTGGAACTAAAACTAGCCGACATGGAAGACCGCTCCCGACGGAATAATCTAAGATTCCGCGGAATACCTGAAGAGGTTGGCCCCCAAGAACTGGAGTCTTATGTTCTGGAGTTCTGTAATATCTTACTGTCCTCTTCGGAGACGCCCGGCCTCCTACTTGACAGAGTCCACAGAGTAGCGCGACCTAGATCTGTCTCGCAAGAAAAGCCTAGAGATGTCCTAGCTAGGATCTATTTCTTTACCCACAAATAGAAGATAATGAGAGAGCTGGTTAATAAACCCCAACTTCCTGATAAGTTTCAACAAATTATGGTGTTCCCAGACATTTCCAGCTACACTTTGCAAAAGAGACGATCCTTCAGGACCATCACCCAAATTTTGAGAACGGAAAATATTAGATACAGATGGGGATACCCGACAAGGCTCATAGTTTCTAAAAATGGTTAGACTCACACAATTTTTACCCCTAAAGAAGGGTTTGACCTGTTACAAGATTGGGGATTAGCTTCCACCAAACCCCGAAAGGATACAGATTCTTTGCTCTCTAGAGACTGGTCGGATATTAAGGACATGACCCAACCTTTACAAAGATCTAATGTAAAGGACATTCCTCTTACCACTGAAATCTGGGCTGGCGCCCCAGATTTTACCCCTAGGCTACAAAAGCCCACCAAATGATAAATAAAGAGCTCTGGTCAGAAGCTAGTAAACATGTATATATTGTAAGATGTATTTATCATGTGTTAGTTAACTATTACCTAAAGGAGATGGGGGAATCTAGGACCTCCCATGAGTGAATGGGCACTTGCCCAGCGGTACCCGCTCTATTCCCTCACTAACCACCTTTTTTTTTTTTCGATGGGACTCATGGGATCCCCCTTTTCTTTCAGTTCTCTAGGTTGCTTGATCTCCCTCAGTCGTATACAGGTTGTGGAACTAAACTGTTTTCAGATTTAATGGAGTTAAAACGTATTTTATACCACTAACGTTACATATGAGTATGCTCATAGAAATATGATGTATTATTTAGTTTAAGAGAAAGACACTGGTATATGGTTCACCAAATGATAAATACATAGCTCTGGTCTATAGCTAGTAAACATGTATATATTGTTAAATGTATTTACCAAGTATTAGCTGTCTATTGCACAAGGGACATGGGGGGACCTGTGACCTCTCATAGGAGAATGGGCGTTTGCCCAGCAGTACCTGCTCTACTCCCTCAGTAACCATTTGTTTCTGTTGGGACTCACGGGGTCTCCCCATTTCCTTTCAGTTCCACAGGTTGTTTAATCTCCCTCAGGCACCTATATGCTGCTGACCTACACTGTCTAGTGAGATAATAGAGTCTACAACATATTTTATATCACTAAATTTACATGTTACTATGCTTGCAGAAATGTGATGTTTTATTTAGTTTAATGGAAAAACATTGGTATATTCCCCAATGACAGTCAATCTCTACATACAAGTTAAATACTTGTACTACCTCCCCCCCCATATACGCAAATTCTATTTGTGTTATCCCCCTTTACGGGGACTGCAGAAGTCAGTTTGGTATCTAGACACACTTCTCCTTTTGGTGATCCAGCGGTTCACCATACCTGATAAAATATTCAAAACCTCACCTAACTAACATCGATACACTTGGTTCAAACTTATAAGACATTTATTATATTATCTGAATTGAATAGTTGTTTTTCTTGTTTATTTGTTCAATATATCCCTTTTTCATCACTCTCTAGGTGAAAATTAAGCTCCTTACGGGAAATAATCCCCAGTGGCTCTTTTTGATCACTAATACGATTAACAAGTTCTGTACCCGACGAGGGCCACACTCAGGTGCGCAGATCCAGGCGGGGTGAGTCTACCACCTAAACCCTTCCCTTTAACTTCCCTTTCCCTATCCAACACCTCCCCCCCTCCAAACTCAAGATGGCGTCAACCCCTAATAACATTTCCTTTGCAACATTAAATGTCAAAGGGCTTAACTCACAGGAAAAGAGAAGTATGCTTACCAATACCATGAAGTCTCTGAAAGTACAAGTCGTGTTCTTACAAGAGACACATTGGTTGGCGTCAACCCAGACTCCATATAGGACCTCAGAATATCCTGTAGTGGTCCTAGCTTCTCATACTGAGAAATCTAGAGGAGTAGCAATTGCCATACACAAATCTATACATTTTGAACATATCCACGCAGAGAGAGATAGCCAGGGGCGGTTCCTACTGCTCAATTGTAAACTAAACGGTATACTATTCACTCTGGTTAACATATACGCCCCAAACAAATTGCAACCTAAGTTCCTGAAAGATGCACTGTCCAAAATTGAGAAACACAAAGCTGGGACGACTATACTAGGGGGTGACTTCAATATGATATGGGACCCCCTACTAGACAAGAAGGGTCAGAGTGGGAAAACAATAGACGCATACTCTATAACTACTGCCAACAAATTCCGACAATACATTATCCAACACAATCTGTATGACATCTGGAGGGCATTGCACCACAATGACAAAGACTATACATATTTTTCTAGACCCCATAATTCTTACTCGAGGCTCGACCACTTTTTCACTGACTCATGGACACTTAATAGAGTCCTAACGTCACATATTAGGGTCTGCCCATGGTCAGATCATGATATTCTGACGTTCACTCTCTCTACTGACTTAACCACAGAGTCTAGACCTAGCTGGAAATTCCCAAAACAAATGCTCCAAGGTAATACATTCAGAACCTCCCTCCAAGCCTCTATTGTAGAGTTTTTGAGACTAAATGAAACCCCGGATATGTCCCCCCAAACAATATGGGCCGCTTTGAAGGCATACATTAGAGGGATCTGCATTCAAAGGCAGGCAATGTTACGACGTCAAGCAGGTCTGCCCCTGGGCCTTCTCATGGCCGAGCTTCGCGCTGTAGAACAGGAGAATAAAATTCTCCAACTACAAGCCTAGCCGATAAAATTAAGGAACTGCGAACGCAATTGGCGGATAGAGACCTGCAAAGAGTTAAAGACTCTTATGCTAGATTCATGAAGCTGATGTATTGCCAAGGTAATAAGGCCTCAACCCTCCTTGCCCATAAATTAAGGAGCAGGACAGCGGCAGCTAGGATCTTATCCCTCCAGAGAGGTAACATTTCAGTCTACTATATCCTATATTCTTGCCCTTCAGCAGTAGTTAAGGGTCTGGGTTTTGCCTCTCCGGAAATATGTATCACCAACGGCACCAGATAGGATGCCCCCTGTCATCTTTAATTTTTTCCATGGCTATTGAACCTCTAGCCCAGGTTATTAGGCAATCACATATAGTAAGAGGGGTTCAGCTTGGAGGCGCGACTGCGAAGATCGCACTATACGCAGACGATGTTACGCTCTTTTTAACAAACCCAATAGGCTCCCTGCCAGCGCTCTTTGATATTATCACTGAGTTCGGAGCTCATAGTTACTACAAGGTAAATGTCACCAAAACGGAGGCTCTACCAGTAGACATCCCGGCATTTGAATTGGATATACTACAAACATCGTACTCCTTCCAATGGTCACGAAACACCATTCGACACCTGGGGGTACAACTTGGTCCAGACCTGAAATTAGTTATTTCCGTTAACTACACAAACCTTATTAGAGAGGTTACTGAGCTTACCTCCTCGTGGAGTCTAATGTATAATAGGGATCCCCCAAGCGCCTACCGAACTGGAGGCAGATAGGGATAGTAAGGTATAATCAGGTATATAGAGGTAGATAAAATGTTAGATATTTAATACATAATCTAAAAACATAAATTACAACTCATGGATCCATGAAAAATAAAACAAATGGTAATACGCTCAAAATGGTAATAAAATCACATACAGATAAAAACTATAGATGGTCGCAGGTAAGTGGCCTAGCTCCTGAGCAGACCTGGGTACAAAGTGTGAGGGTACCAATGTAGTGAATACAAAAAAATATATAAAAAATTGCAAAAATTACAAATATGAAAAATAACAGGTGTAAAAAATAAAAAATAAAAGATCAACGGAACGAATAAGTCTCAATGCAATTCAGATCCAAACTTCAGGTGAAAATAGTGAAAAATAGTAAAAAATATAAAAATGGTGAAAAAATGTTTTCGTGACAAAAATTAATGGTGAAAAAATAAAGTAGAAATAGTCACCCAGACCTAAAAGGATATTCCTTTCAGGAATCCCATTTGTAGATATATCCTTGGGGTGTGGAAGGAACAGTGCCCACAAACGTGTGGAACAGGGAATCAGATATCGGTGTGCAGATTGTCTCTCACAATATTACATATATGAAAATAGGCTTACCAATACTCAGTCGACGCGTTTCGGTCCTAGTATAGGCCTTTATCAAGACTGAGTTGACTAAGGAGATTTTATCCTTATAAAGGGTATTGTAGCCAATGGGTGTGTTGAGTTTTTGCGCCAAAAAATAAGCTCCGCCCACTTCCTGTTAGATGCATTGTGGGTATGGGCATTGTGTCAAGGGTAAGGGCATTCTTAGCAACAGTGATCCTATTCCATTTGTGCTGAGTACTCAGGGGTTCAGATTATAATCAATACAGTATGTGTATTATATATTATAGGGAAACTATTTACCTAACTTATATTGGTGATAGAAATTAGATTTGTATATGAAACTTATACCGGAATCTGACTTCCAGTTCATGATGTCACTTCCTGTGCATATTGTGACATATTTTATCTAACTTCATTTATTTTCGGATCAATTATTACATCCTTAAAAGACAAGTTCTATTGTCAGATACCATAAAATGGATCTGATATAACTGTCAGAGGATAGATTCTAAAGTAAATTAAATTAAATTATGCTCACGGAGTATTACTTCCGATTACGGCAAATTCTGACTTCACTTCCGGTTCGGGAGTTTTTGCGAAATATCACTTCCGGTTTTCGAAAATTATGACGATATTTCTGTTAAATACATAGGGCGGCACTCTTTCATGAAAAGTAATCACATCAATGTTGTTAAAGTGCCTGACAGGACTTTAGACCATATCAGGACCATTTCTAATTGTAAAATATAACCTTATACTTAGTAAAACTATTTTGCACAATTCACAATGTAAGGGATGTAGCTTGTAGAATTAACGCTTGTTAGTGTATCACTTGTTAGCATATACAGGTATACCTCACTTTACAGCGCTTCACTTTACAGCGCTTCACTAATACAGCGCTTTTTGGAGCTGAAGTTCAACCTTCAAGGTTTTCGAAACAGTGCTGTAATCATTGTGAGATTGCGAGAAAAGTGACTGGCACCATTTTGTTATGCTTAGTTCATTCTGTTTACAGCATTACAGTGCAATCTGTGCTATAGTCTGGCAAATTTTACTACAGTAATTGTCACTATTTTACAGGTACAGTATTTATTGAATACTAATTGAATACTGTGCTGTGCCAGTGTTAAACTAAATGCAGCACTATTGCACCCCTAATATAAGTTAGTTCAAACATGTTTTCAAGTCTTTAAACACACTGGCAAGTGAAAAGAAAGCTAAAACTGCCTTGTTTCACTTTAAGGTGGTTTTCACTTTACAGCGGGGCTCCGGTCCCTAACCCGCTGTATGAGCGGGGTATACCTGTAATATAGTATGTTCAGAGACATTAGAAACTGTTAAATAGCTATATATAGCTTAGAATATACTTATGAACTAGAGAATCAGTAGTGATATAGCAGAGAGAATTTTTAAAACATATCATAAATAAAACATATCCTAAATAAATCCTTAATTGGCTAATCTTAGCAACGTTAAGTATAAGTAATACCTTATATAGGAATAAAAAATGACATATATACAGAAGTGGGCTATTGATATTGGAACTAATAAACTGTGTATACATTTCAAAGCTTTCTTGTTGCATGGATTAATAGAGTTACCAATAAATGGTATAACAAATCTTACTGGAGATTATCATATAAGGGACATGAGTCCTCATATGTTCTTATAATGATATCACCCAGGATTGTGACGACACTACCAGACTTGAGCTTTAATTCAAGTTTGAGTCACTATAGCTGGTAGCTAGAGTGGGCAAATGCGCCGGGGGACTGGTGAAAACCATCTCTATATCAAAATAGAAGCTAACTATGCATCAAGACTATATTTCGAAAAAGTGGTAATAGGTTAAATTAGGACAATAAATAGCTCTGACTGAGTTGTGATATCACGACAGTACAGACAACGCTATTGGTGGTTGATATAATTTTAGACAACAGGGGGCTAATTCATAGGCTAAAAAGTAAATGAGCATAAGTCTTAGTGTAATTGGAAGAGATTACGACCTTACTTAGGTCTAACAGTATGGAGACGAAATTACTGGCATAGCACTATAGGGGACTGGTGTAATTCTAGAGTCAGTTATAACCGATGGGTCAATGTATTCTCAGAGAAATCAATAAACAATGTTGTATGAATATCAGGATAATGTATCTATATCAGGATAAGATATAAAGGTGGATGTGCACGTAAAGAACAGCTATTAACTTAGAGGAGAAAGAGGATTTGTATAATAGGGCTATCCCATAGTGGATTAGTCTGGATGTATCATAACGGGTAAGTCCTCTAAAGGGACCCTTCAGTAGGTACCCAGTCAAATAATGGATGGCAAAGGCAGGAACACACACATAACCAGAAGTCAGGGATGATCAAGATATACAGGTGCTCCTAGAGATTAAGGAGAGGAGGGGAGAATATTTAGGGGCAGGATTTAGGTGATTTTGAATAGATGTGAAAAATCCTCTTTGTTATTTAACCCCTTAGGATAAAGGCAGTCCAGAGTGAAAATCCATTTGGATTCTGTAATAAGTAATTTTTTCTCAAAATTACCTCCTCTCCATCCTTTGTTGACTTTCTGAATGCCCATAAAGCTCAGATCTCTAATATTACCATTGTGTTTCAGGGTAAAATGTTTGTATAGCGATGTTTCCATGCTGCATTTCTCAATTTGTAACAGGTGCTCTCGTATCCTGTCTCTTAGAAGTCTCGACATTTGGCCCACATATTGTTGACCACATGGGCATTGCAACATATATATAACCCCTCTATCTTGACAACGTATCATGTCATGGATCTTATGTGTCACACCTGTATTGTGGCATTTGAATGTTGCAGATTTTATTCCACATTTGCAGGCTTTGCAGGATGGACAGGGAAAGAATCCTCTAATCAACTTTCCAAATACATCTTTTACTCCGACCGTCTCCTTTTTAGATATACTAGGGGCAATTCTGTTCTTTAAGTTCTTAGTTTTCCTATATATAAATCTAGGTCTGAGAGGTAGTTTCATACCGATCACTTCATCCTCTTTCAGAAGGGACCAATGTTTATTGAAGATGTTCTCAATAATATCCCTATTTTGACTGTATTCGGTAATCATTGGGATGTCTAGAAGGTCACTCTTCTCCTCTTTTATCTTCCTCTTGTATTTGATCAAGTCCGAGCGTTCGATCTTTTCTACTTCAGATATTTTCTGATCCAACATCCTTTCAGAATATCCTCTCTCAAGGAATTTTGATTTGATCACTTGGGCCTGTTCTTCCCATTTTTCTTGGTTCGAGCAATTCTTTCTCATCCTCACCAGCTGCCCTTTTGGTATGTTGGTCTTCCAGTTATTGTGGTGGCAGCTCATCATGTGGACATAGTTGTTGCTATCCACATCTTTGACGTATGTGGAAGTTTCCATCTCTCCTTTGTTGATTTTTATCTTTAGATCCAAGAAGGTTATTTCTGTAGTGCTACACTCATACGTGAATTTCAGGTTGTTCAAGTTGTTATTCATCACTTCAATGGTGAAATCCAGATCTTCCTTCGTCCCCTTCCATACCATTAGGATATCGTCTATGTAGCAACGGTAGAGGACCAGGTCCGCGCTCGCTGGGCAGGACTCCCAGAATATTTGTTCCCACCTCCCCATATAGAGGTTTGCGTAACTTGGCGCGAACCTGGTCCCCATAGCCGTGCCACAGACTTGTTGGTAATAGCTTCCATTATCGTAGAAGTAGTTGTGGTTCAGAATAAATCCAATACTTTCCAATATAAATTCCATTTGATCTGCCGGCATATCAGGGTCTTTAGTGAGAAATAATTCAACTGCTTCTATACCTTGTTGGTGTGGTATACTGGTATACAAGGATGCCACATCGCATGTAACCATAATGAATCCTTCTTCCCAAGCAAATTCTTCCAACATGTTCAATACTTGGGTCGAGTCTTTAAGATATGATGGAAGTTGTCTAACATACTTCTGTAAATTTAGATCGACGTATTCGGACAGGTTACTACTTAGGGAGCCTATACCGGATATTATTGGTCTCCCTGATGGATTCTCAATAGATTTATGAATTTTAGGAAGATGATACATCACTGGAGTGATGGGATAATCCACTTTGATATAGTTGAATTCTTTCTCATTCAGAATTCCTAGTTCTTTGGCTCCATCTAATATATTTGTTAGTTCCTTGTTATAAATTTTCACTGGATTTGTTGGTAATCTCTTGTAGGTGTTCTGGTCGCCAAGGATCCTTTCATTTTCCCTTCTATAGTCACTCTCATTTAGGATGACAATGCCTCCCCCTTTGTCTGCTGGCTTAATTACTATTTTGTGGTTTTTCTCCAAATTTGTGATTGTCTTGATCTGATGGTCTGTAAGGTTATGTTTCTTGATCTTCAATTTTTTCGGTTGGAGATCCTTTATTTCTTTACATACGATGGTCTCGAAGGCTTCGATTGCCGTTCCTTTACTAGTGGTCGGATAGAACACCGACTTAGGTTTCAGCCCGGTATGTATATATTGGTCTCCCTCTTCAGTGATGGTCTGTCTCTTTGGTACCCAAGTAGAATTTTCTAATGGCGATTTGGGTGAGTTTTCTAATGAATTCCTTTACTTTAATAAAGGTCTGAAATTTATCAAGGCTCCTAGTGGGTGCAAATGAGAGCCCAAATTTTAGAATCATTGTCTCATCACTGGTCAGTGTATAATCACTTAGATTGAAGATGCCATCAGTGCTCTTCTGGTTTTCTGAATCAATTACATCTGCATCAGATTTATTCTTCTTTATTTTGACCCCTCCTCTGCTTCCTCTATGGGTCTTCTTCCTGTTCTGGAGGACGTTGGCTCTTCCCATTCTACAGTTTTTTGTGATCTTGGCAATCTCTCTCTGTTGTGAGTGTGGTCCACCCCTAAAAAAGGATCCGAAGATGACTCTGCTCCAGTGGTAATGGAATTGTTATAGTTGTCTCGTAGTTCCATCCTCGTTGCACGTTGAGTGTTCCATTCATCTCTTATCCTTGTATCTCTTGGAGATTCTCCGGATTTGTTATTCATAGCTCTCGGTCCTCCTTTCCATACAGGGGTCTTGTATATATCTCTATTGTCGTAGCTATAGTTGGTCTCTCGTCTTACTCCGAGATCATCCGAATAGGAGTCCTTTCTGTTGTATTCATAGGGCTTTTCATAGCCTCCTCGTCTTTTTTGATAGAAACTATCCTCATTGTAGTTGCTTCTTGGTTGGTTATAGTAGTTCCTCCTTGGCTGGTTGAAATGGTTTCTCCATCTATGTGGATATGCTGGTGCCCACCCATGGGTCTGGTTCCTCCTATTATGCCATACACCTCTCCTCCTCTCTGGAGAATATTCCTCTCTCCATCTTGTATTTGGATTAGTGTCATAATCCCAATTGTTGGTATGTCTTATATGATTATAATTGCCCCTGGGTTTTTCCCAGTGAGCCCTTCTATAATAAGGTGGTTCTGTATATCCATCCCGGTCAAATTGTTGTCTATGATAATCTCTAGGGGCACTCTGTGGATCATAAACATCTTTCTTTTTGTGAGAACCAAGTTTGTTAGGATGTGTTTTGTGTTCTTGATCGTATACTGGGGTGTCGCCTTTGGAATCAATCTGTGGTATGTCGTTCTCCCTTTTGGTGTCTAATTCTCTCTGTTCTATCATATCCTTATCCCTTTTTTCTCTACTTTCTAATTCTCTACGTAGCTTTCTGGTTTTTTTCTGGATTATATCTTCTCTTACCTTTTTAACTTTTTTGATTAAGTTGTCTTTTATCAGAGATATCTTTAGATTCATGTCCTAGGCTTTCTAGATTAAGCAAAATTTCTTCATTTACCTTTATCTTACGGTCCATCTCTACAGTTAGGTACTCCCTATATTCTATGATCAGCTTCATCAGTTGTCTTGATGTGTTGATCAGCACTGTTTTCCATTTTTCAGATATAACCTCTGAAAGAGGGAACGCGCAATCTTTGTGGGTAACGAGTCCCTTAGGTATAATCTCTAATTCTAGACATTTTTTAAGGAACGAAATTTCTGCCTTAAATTTAACTTCTGAGATTAACAATTTCTCCAAATCCTTAAATATAGATTGGATATCTAAGGTGTCCTCATCTTCTAATATTGAATTTGCTTTGGTGGTCGATTGTACATCTATAGATATATCTTGTCTAAGGTTAGCTAGACTCTCCATCTCTGGTGTGATAGAGCTAACTGAATAGCAGCTAGATAATGGGTATGTGAAATAGTGCAAGAGAGTGGCAGCTAGGTCCTACTAGGTGTAAGAGAACAAGTGATGGGGATATGGACTAGCGCCTACTCAATACCCTTGGAGCTTAGGGGGAGGTGAGGCTGTCAGGCACTTTAACAACATTGATGTGATTACTTTTCATGAAAGAGTGCCGCCCTATGTATTTAACAGAAATATCGTCATCATTTTCCAAAACCGGAAGTGATATTCCGCAAACACTCCCGAACTGGAAGTGACGTCAGAATTTGCCGTAATCGGAAGTAATACTCCGTGGGCATAATTTAATTTAATTTACTTTAGAATCTATCCTCTGACAGTTATATCAGATCCATTTTATGGTATCTGACAATAGAACTTGTCTTTTAAGGATGTAATAATTGATCCGAAAATAAATGAAGTTAGATAAAATATGTCACAATATGCACAGGAAGTGACATCATGAACCGGAAGTCAGATTCCGGTATCAGTTTCATATACAAATCTAATTTCTATCACAAATATAAGTTAGGTAAATAGTTTCCCTATAATATATAATACACATACTATATTGATTATAATCTGAACCCCTGAGTACTCAGCACAAATGGAATAGGATCACTGTTGCTAAGAATGCCCTTACCCTTGACACAATGCCCATACCCACAATGCATCTAACTGGAAGTGGGCGGAGCTTATTTTTTGGCGCAAAAACTCAACACACCCATTGGCTACAATACCCTTTATAAGGATAAAATCTTCTTAGTCAACTCAGTCTTGATAAAGGCCTATACTAGGGCCGAAACGCGTCAAGTGAGTATTGGTAAGCCTATTTTCATATATGTAATATTGTGAGAGACAATCTGCACTATATTTTTCTTTTTTCACATATTTTTAGGTGGATATCGTTTTTGGAGTTAATCTGACATCTACACCGATATCTGATTCCCTGTTCCACACGTTTGTGGGCACTGTTCCTTCCACACCCCAAGGATATATCTACAAATGAGATTCCTGAAAGGAATATCCTTTTAGGTCTGGGTGACTATTTCTACTTTATTTTTTCACCATTAATTTTTGTCACGAAAACATTTTTTCACCATTTTTCTATTTTTTACTATTTTTCACTATTTTCACCTGAAGTTTGGATCTGAATAGCAATTCACATTATTTTTCAACTGACATTTATTTTTCAATTGACATTTATTGACACTAATTTTCATTGAGGTTTTACATTGAGACTTATTCGTTCCGTTGATCTTTTATTTTTTATTTTTTACACCTGTTATTTTTCATATTTGTAATTTTTGCAATTTTTTATATATTTTTTGTATTCACCACATTGGTACCCTCACACTTTGTACCCAGGTCTGCGCAGGAGCTAGGCCACTTACCTGAGACCATCTATTGTTTTTATCTGTATGTGATTTTATTACCATTTTGAGCGTATTACCATTTGTTTTATTTTTCATGGATCCATGAGTTGTAATTTATGTTTTTAGATTATGTATTAAATATCTAACATTTTATCTACCTCTATATACCTGATTATACCTTACTATCCCTATCTGCCTCCAGTTCGGTAGGCGCTTGGGGGATCCCTATTATACATTCGATTCTATTGGTGGTCACTAGGTATCACCTCCCCCCTAAGCTCCAAGGGTATTGAGTAGGCGCTAGTCCATATCCCCATCACAACTCCTTGTGGAGTCTTAAAGAAATTTCATGGCTGGGCCACATCGCCTCCTTCAAAATGACGATCTTGCCAAAAATTCTGTACTACTTTCGCTGTATCCCTCTTAATGTACCCAATGCTCTAATAGATAAGCTCCAATCTCTTGGGCAACACTATATCTGGAATAAGTCCAGGCCCCGGGTAGTAGCGAAAGTACTCCAAAAAAGATATGAACATGGAGGGGTTGCAATGCCTAGCATACGCGGATACTATGAGGCAGCCAGGCTTTCTCACATTACAGCGTGGGTAGACAGGGGGGAACAACAGGGCTGGAAAAGCATAGAAGCATTAGCCCTTCCTCTGGGCCTAAAGTTGGCAGACTTACCCTGGATTCCTAGTCACTGCTTTGACAGCTTGGGACTACAAAATGTCATCATCAGAGATAATCTGAAAGTTTGGTATAGCCTTAGAAATCTACGCGACATTGCCCCACACCCGTCTCCCATTCATTCCATACCAGCCTTACTGGCGGCTTTCCCTGACACACACATACAACAGTGGAGTGAATGGGACCTGAAAGTGGTCTCCCGCATATACCTCTCGGGCACCCTAATCACACCCCATAATATAGGTGCAATTATCTCAGAGCCTTACTCGAGGCTTTATGCTTTTATGACATCTTGGGGATTCACCAAAGCCCTGAACAGGCCCCTGACTAGCTGGGAAAAGCTATGGCAACTCCCTATTAAGACTCCTAGGCTTATATCGTTCCACTACGATCTCTTACAGTCGTCCACTAACAAAGACAGACCCTGGCAGCTAAGGGCTTGGGAGGGCGATTTATCCAGACCTATTTCAGATAAAGACCTATGTGCAGCTATGACGTTAACTAAAAAGACGGTACACTGTGCAAATACATTGGAAGCCTACATGAAATTATTCCTAAAATGGTACTATACCCCCACGAGGCTGTCACAGATGTTCCCTACAACGTCCCCTTTATGCTGGAGGGATTGCATGCAAAGAGGCTCAGATATGCATATTTGGTGGGACTGCCCAAAATTGGCACCTCTCTGGACTCAGGTAAAAACCCTCTGTGCTAACCTTGGGTTCTCTATTCCACTCACTCCTGCAACTGCCCTTCTACACATTTTCCCGAGGAGCGTTCCAACCCACGTTTCTAAACTGGTCATCTTTGTTCTAGCGGCCACAAAACTGGCGATAGCAAGGGCCTGGAAACAAACCCAACCCCCAGATATTACAGTTGTTACCTCTATAATGCAGGTGTACGCCACAATGGAACAAAGTTTCTATTCCAGCATGGACAAGGAAGAGCTATACTGGCAGATTTGGGAGACCTGGTTTAACCATCAGGGAGCTCAAAGCTAAATCTATGGTCGAATTAAAGGTTCTAGCCACTCCCATAACCATAATTAAGCTTCCACACCCAGTTGAGATATGCTAATTAGCCAATAACACCCGCTTCTTTAAACTTCCTACCATTAACTGATCACCCCCCCCTCTCTTTCTCTTGTCCTACCCCCTCCCATCCTATAACGTAGGAGCTCATACTTCTCCCCCCCCCCCTCTTCCCATAACAGGCCTCCCCCGCCTGGAGATGCGCACTGCAATTACTAGATGAAGTGTACGGACAAGTATTCCTAAGATGACTTCACGAAGTCCCTAAAAAGTTGAGTTCATATGTAGTACTGAAGTATTACTCGGTCCCTGTAATTTAAGTCTGTTTATATTGTTCAAAAGTGAGGTTTCCATAGTGGATATTTTTTTTTTTTTTGTTTTGTTCACATTAATCGGAAATAAGGTTTATATGGTGGATATCTTATTTCATACTTGACATGCTCGATCTATATACTCAGCATTTTCATTAATAGCTATGTCTACTATGTTATTACAACGACATAATGTTTATATATATGTAAACCTGTTGGTCACCTGCGTTGTGACATCTGTTGTAATGCTTAATTCTCAATAAAAAAATAAAAAATAAAAAAAGATTTAGGATTTTTTTTTTTCATTTTTAAATTTTTAAATTTTAGGTAGATTGCGATGTGGGTGAATGGGGGATTAGGGGTTAATACATCTATTAGGTAGTTTGTGATGTTGGGGTTGGCAGATTTAGGGGTTAATACATTTATTAGGTAGTTTGCGATGTGGGTGAATTGTGGATTAGGAGTTAATACATTTATTAAGTAGATTGCTATGTAGGTGAATGGCAGATTAGGGGTTAATAGTTTAATTAGGCATATTGCATTGTGGGAGTTTGTTGGTTTAGGGTTAATACTTTTATTATTAGTTGCAATGCGTGGGATTGCGGATATAGGGGTTTTTACGTGTCGGGTTTATTTTTGGGAGGCGTGTTAGACTTTTACGGGAGATTTGACATATTTTCTTAGGCGTAGGCAGTTTCTAAAGTGCCGTAAATCCCTGGTGACTCCAGGATATGTGTATTTATGCACATTTCTGGACATCGCTAGTTTATCCGACTTACAGCACTTTGGGGTTTATGTAATTCCCTGATGTGCGAGGTGAAATAACGGGCACGGCGGGTTTCAGCAGTTGCGCTGAAGCCTACGCCGCATATGTAATATCACACTATATGTGTAGTTACCAATCATGAGCTGGCTCTCAGAAGTGCATTGCTGCTCCATAGCCTACCTACTTATGCTGTTCAACAAAAGATACTGAGAGAACACCTTAAGTTTGATAATAAAAGTAAAAAAAAAAGTATTTTAAAAAAACGCATTAAATTTTATTTAAATTTTATTATTGCAAATTTTTCCATGAAACTGAAACCGTTCCTATTTCTAAGGTGTCTGCTAGGTGCTAATACAAACATTAGATATTCTGTTTTTAATTAGCACAATCTGCCTCCATAACTATAAAGCAAACGTATGTGTAGAGAATATAAAGAATTATAATCATTTAACAGCTCTTTACTTCACCAACCCTGAAGCTCTGTCATGTAACAGATCACTACAGATGCCAGAAGTTTGTGAGATCATTACACTAATATACAAATACCAGAGATATTACAAAAGAATATTTTAATAATCACACTTTATTTGTGTATAATCTTCCAATGTCATCTGTTAACAGGTAGAATTATTGTAGAGTCACTAGAGGAAATGGATCTAATAACATTTTTTTTCTTTTTAGTCATCAGTCTAAATGATCAGACATCCTTTTCATTCTATGTTCTGATCTGTCCTTTGAGGATAGTTATTTCATGTCTGTAAGACTGTGATTTCGGCTGCTTACGCACTGGTCCACTGGTTTCTTTCCTTTGTGTGTCTGAGAGTAAAGTGAAGGTTCTTTCTGCTAACTGTCTGTCTGGTTTTCCCCATGTAGTATTAGCATTGTGGTATATTCTCTATGATTGTAGATGTTTGATCAGGAAAAAAAAATCTGATATTTTCTGTTTACGTGAGTTATGTTTTTTTTTTATAAAATCATTTATATTCTTCACTGTTCTATGTCCTGATATGATGCTATGTTTTTTCCTTCAATATGAAAATCCACTACAAGACTTTAAAGGGATATACAAGTGCAAAAATGTGCAAATGGATTAAACACATAGCTAAAGTGAGCTCCAGAGAAACATTGCATAACTTGGAGCTAGCTGAACACATCTGGTGAGCCGATAACAAGGGACAAATGTATGTAGCCTGACAGTGCTTAACCACATGTGAGTACCACATTTAGATTTTTTTACACACACGCACACACACACACACACATATATATATACCCATACAAATGCCCTTTTCAGGGCAATGGGGAGTTTAGCTTTTTTTTAGATACAATTTTTATTTGGAGAGGTTGGGTTTAAGTGTTGGGGGGTGTTTGTATTTTTTTTACAGGTGAAAGAGCTGATATCTTTGGGGCAATGCCCCCGAAAAAAGGCCCTTTTAAGGGCCATTGGTAGTTTATTGTAGGCTAGGGTTTTTTTTTTATTTTGGGGGGGGCTTTTTTATTTTGATAGGGCTATTAGATTAGGTGTAATTTGTTTTTATTTTTGATACTGTGTTTTTCTTTTTCTCATAATTTAGTGTTTTTTATTTTTTTAACTTAGGGTTTATTTATTTTTTTAAATTTATTAATTTTTAATAGTAGATTTAAATAATTTGAGTAGGGTTAGGTTGTTTTTAATATGTAATAAAGTTAATTTAATTGCTAGTTTAATGTAATTTTAGTATTATTGTTAGGGTAGGTTAATTAAGAGTCTAGAATTAGTTTATTTTAATTCTACAGGTAAGTTTAAATTTATTTTAAGATAGGGATGTTGTAATTTTAATGTAAAGTTAGAGGGTTGTTAGGTTTAGGGATTAATAGCTTAATTTAGTTATGGTAAAGTGGGGGGCTGGTGGTTTAGGGGTTAATAGGTTTAGTTAATGGTAGTGATGTGGGAGGCCAGAGGTTTAGTTTAAATTTATTTTAAGATAGGGATGTTGTAATTTTAATGTAAAGTTAGAGGGTTGTTAGGTTTAGGGATTAATAGCTTAATTTAGTTATGGTAAAGTGGGGGGCTGGTGGTTTAGGGGTTAATAGGTTTAGTTAATGGTAGTGATGTGGGAGGCCAGAGGTTTAGTTTAAATTTATTTTAAGATAGGGATGTTGTAATTTTAATGTAAAGTTAGAGGGTTGTTAGGTTTAGGGATTAATAGCTTAATTTAGTTATGGTAAAGTGGGGGGCTGGTGGTTTAGGGGTTAATAGGTTTAGTTAATGGTAGTGATGTGGGAGGCCAGAGGTTTAGGGGTTAATATGTTTATTTAGTGGCCGCGGGGTCAGGGAGCAGCGGAATAGGGGATAATACATTTATTTAGGTTGCGGCGGTGTTCGGGAGCAGAGGGATAGGGGTTAATAACTTTATTAAAGTTGAGGCGGGGTCCGTGAGTGCTGGGATAGGGGTTAATAACTTTATTAAAGTTGCGGCGGGGTCTGGCGGGATAGAGGTTAAACTATCACATATATTATGGTGTCATGAAAGATAAATCACATAACAGGATATATGTACACCCCCCAAAGCGATTCTTGTTAATACCTTAGCTATAAATAACAACAGTTTAGAGTATGCAAAATATTGTTATCAAACATGGCAGCATGAAGTGGAGGAGTAAAACAAGGAACAGTTTATATATTCCAAATGGTTAACTAACAGCTATAGCTCTCCATACCAAAGGGTTAAAGGACTTAGGTGTAGAGAAAGTTCCAGTAGCAGTTCACACGCTATGGTTATGATTCCAAATACTTTACATTTTTCACCTTATAATTGCGAATCAGTGTCCGTAAGTGAAAGAAAGGCAAAGTTATTTATATCCCCAATACAACCGTATCAGCTTTATCTCCTCCATAGTGCCGATTAGGATTTCAGCAGTTCGTTTAGCCGCCAAGCACGGCTATCAAGGGCAAGCGTTGTGCCTATAATGATCCTCCTTGATTACCGCACACATGGAACATATGTGGTCGTCTGGATGATCCACGACAGAGTATCTCACTCCGAGCACATCACTGCCGACGCGCATTTAACCCCCCACGTGACACTGCATCATAGGTGTTTCCTCAGGGCAAATGGTTATTTTTTTTTTTATTCAGATTTTTATGATAATTTATTCACATTATTTATAACCAGCACCCTCTATTTTTCTTCCCTTTTTTTGGAAGAGTTTGAAAAAAAAAGAGTTCTGTAAATGTGTTAAATCATTCAATATTCACATCTGTTTAGTTACATTAATATCCCTTGATATAACAGAACTCCCATTATTCCAGGGCGCTATTGAGACTCGGTCAGGATTTTTTTTACCTAAACCATAACTTAGCATTTAGAAAGCTGTGATTGCTCATATGAAGTATTGCAGTCATATCTCCCTATAATAAAGCAGACAATATTGACACATTTTCCTTTTATTTTTCTTAAACTTGTTTCAAGTGCATATGTTAAACCAAATCCAGACATAAATTAATTTAATTTTTTATATATATTTATATTTATATATATACATATAACCCTTATTGAACATGTATGTTAAAAACGACTATATAATACAAATAAACATATAAACATCAAAATATATCAGCTAAGTATATTTAAATATCAGTATAACCAATCATGATGTTATAAACAATGGATTCATTCTGTGTAGAAAGACTTCATATATAACAGTATACATAGACTTTAAAACTAGTATAAAAGCAAAATACTTTAATTAACCCCTTAACGACCAAGGACATGTCAGGCACGTCCTACAAAAAATGTCAGTTAAGGACCAAGGACGTGCCTGACACATCCTCTTGGGTTTTAGGCAGTGGAAGCGATCATGATTACTTCCGGCTGTTTTCAGGGTATTGCAGTGATGCCTCGATATTGAGGCATCCTGAAATACCCTTTTTTAGGCACCAATGCAGAGAAAGCCACTCTGTGACCCTCTCTGCATCGGCCATCGATGGTGCCGATCATTGGTGGGTGGGAGCAATAGCAGGGAGGCAGGTGGGCGACCTATGGCTGGATCACTTCTGGATCCTCTGCGCGAGTGGTTGGGAGCATGCTGCGGGTGGGCGGGAGAGAGGGAAAGGGGGTAAATTAATGTTAAAGAAAGCAAACTGGGGGGGCGGAGCCTGGCCGGGAGCGTAATGGCTGCAGTTGTGTAGAGCTCCAGGCAAGCCAACCACTATTTCCCCATGATACCTTACTAGAGACCAACACATCCAGCTGAATGTGAAACACAAGTGACGGTCCTTCCCTACGGATCAATTTTTTACAATTAAGCCGCATCTAACAGTCGCGGGAACACCCGCTACGGCAATCCTGCTTTAGTAGGCCAAGGTGAGTAAAGACAGACAGTTCACACCCGGTTAGAGGTCATGACCCTATCTAGAGAGGATAACCAGCTGTTTAGACCCACTATTGCTGCCTAATATAAGACAGCATTATATGCAAGTGGGATTCATATCCAAAATAGTGGGGCCTTAAAGAGTGACGCACTTTTAATAGGAGACTTTAATTAAGAGACTTATCCTCATTTTTACATACAGCAATGAACTGCTAAATAAAAAATGGATTATCTCCATAATCAATAAATATATCACAATCATTATTAGACTTGTGCGTGGTGGAAAAATTTGATTTGGTTTGTTTCGGATCGATTCAAATGTTTTCGAATTTCGGTTTCAGATCGATTCAAATTAGGATACATTCAAATGCATTAGTTTCGGATTCATTCAGATTTATTTGGATTCAAATAAATTCAGATGTATTTGGTCTGGATTTGATTCGTACTGTATTTTCAGAAGTTCGGTATGTGTTAGGTGGGATGTGCTGTGTATTAGACTAGTATTTTGTACTGTATATTAGATGTAACCCATAGCAGAGTGATATAACCTAATATACTGTACAATACTAGTGAACTAATTCGGATTTATTTGTTAGTTTCGGTGCTATGGTAATTCGGAAATTCGAATCGATCCAAAGCTCCGAATTTGACAAATTCATCCAAATTTCGATTTGGAGCGAAACAAAATGCACATGTTTACTCATTATATAAATGGATACCAGATGTTTCTGCACCATTGGCAAATAATGAAGATATACATTGAATACAGTTCTTTTTTCAACATCACCCAGGACTTTCTTACTGGATTTATGTATTTCTCTCTCAAATATAAGTTGAGGCCTTACTTAATAGAGATATTTTTACAAGTACACAACAAAACATCTCACAATGGCAGCTAGAAAATCATTCAAACTGGAGAAACTTTCTAAATCGTAATCTGCACTAACCACTTCTGCCCAAGAAGCTGTAACTCAAAACCATGCAGATCAAGTAAAGAGCAATGATTCAAATAAAGATTGTCAGGCACCTTCAGTATCCAACTCAATGGAATATGCTTCCCAAATGAAAGAAGATATTGCAAAGTTACAGTCAAAGGAAGATTTTGATTCCCTTAAGAATTTGATCACAAGAGAGATGGCAAAAATGAGAAAGGATTTCACAGAGGTGGGCCACAGAGTTGAATATGTGGAAGAAATGCAGGATACGGTTAATACTAAGATTGACAACATTACTATGCAAGCTACTATTCTGGACTCTAAATTGGAGGCACTACAAGATAGAATAGAAGATTTAGACAACAGGGGGCACCGCAATAACTTGAGAGTAAGAAGGATACCAGAATCCATACAAAGCACTGATTTGTCTGAGAACCTTCAAGGATTTTTTAAACATCTTCAATCAGATCCTGATGTAGACAACCTTGAGCTGGAAAGGGCTCACAGAGCATTGCGGCCTCTCCCATCTTACTCAGTGCCTCCACAGGATGTGATCCTGAAATTTCTTCACTTTACTGATACGGGAAAGATTTGTCACTCAGCAAGGAACTTGCGAAAGATTTAATACTTAGATTATCAAATACAAGTTTTCCAAGACCTCAGCCCTACCACTATACAGAAGAGGAAGGAAGTGAGATTTATCACGTCTATTTTGCAGGAGAAAAATATCAGATATCGATGGGGCTTTCCTTTCAGTCTACATGTCTCACATAAGGGATCTACGTACACATATAAGAATATACAAGATCTGGATCTCTTGGCAAAAGGTTTGAATATTGCAATAACAGCTCCTACTGAGTTGGGAGATACCTCTCGTCACGACCGGGAGAAGCACAAGTATGTCCAGAGACCATTGCCAAGGATGGCAGAAAGTTCCCTCACGCAAAAGGAAGACAAAAATAGCTCCCTCTACTACCTCCATTACCCAGGATAACACCTGAACAGATGGACAGACTTCAAGATAGGTAAGATTGTTCCAGTACCTATAGAACAAACATCAATTGACGTATTGGCCGAGTTCATTACTTGAGCTATTACATCAAAAATTATTTCTAAGCCTAAGTTGAGAAACAGAAAGAACTCAGGTTCTTGAAGCATAAGTTTATATGTTATATTACCATTTTATATAGGATGATGTCATGTGATATGAGACTATTCAAGTACTTATGAACTAACTAGCAGCAGAGATATTGTTATAATCATAGTAACATAGTAACATAGTAGATGAGGTTGAAAAAAGACCGAAGTCCATCAAGTTCAACCTACACAAATCTAAAATATATACATATCCATGAATTTTGTTTATAGACAGAAATGTATCCAAATATTTTTTAAATGTTTCTAGTGTATTGGCATTCACTACCTCCTTTGGTAATGAGTTCCACAATTTTATTGCTCTTACAGTGAAAAAACGTTTCCATTGCAGGAGATTAAATCTCCTTTCCTCCAACCTTAAATTGTGCCTCTGGTCACAAACAATTTTCTTGGAATAAACAGAGCTTCTGCCATCTCTGTATATGGGCCTTGAATATATTTATATAAAGTTATCATGTCACCTCTTAAGAGCCTTTTTTCTAAAGAAAACAGACCCAGTTTGGCTAGCCTCTCCTCATAGGTTAAATGCTCCAATTCCCTTATTAGCTTTGTGGCCCTTCTCTGAACTCTTTCTAGTTCTGCAATATCTTTTTTTGAATTTGGTCCCCAGAACTACACTCCATACTCAAGGTGAGGTCTTACCAGGGCTCTATATAGTGACAGAATTATGCTTTGCTCCCTTGAGTCAATGCCTCTTTTAATACATGCTAGTATCTTATTAGCCTTTGAAGCTGCTGCCTTGCATTGTGCACCCATCTTTAGCTTGTTATCTATTACTACCCCCAAATCCCTTTCCTCTTGTGTTTGACTAAGTCTTGGCCCATTTAAATAATATGTTGCCTGCTTATTTTTACTTCCAAAATTTCCCCGTATTAAATCTCATTTTCCATTTACCTGCCCATACTTCTAATTTTGCAGGTCCCTTTGTAACGAAAGTTCATCCTGCTCTGACCTAATGACTTTACTTAACTTATAATCATCTGCAAAAATAGAGATGTCGCTATTTAATCCTAGCTCCAAGTCATTTATAAAAATATTAAAAAGAATAGGTCCCAGCACTGATCCCTGGGGTACTCCACTGATTACCTTTGTCCAATTTGAGTATGATCCATTTACTACTATTTGTTGCTCCCTATCTTTTATCCAGTTATTTATCCATAAACTAACATTTTCAGCTATTCCCAGTCCCGGACCCTTAATTTTGTGCATTAATCTCTCATGTGGCACTGTATCAAATGCCTTTGCAAAATCTATATATATGAATAGCTCAGAGACTATCCACACTAAAAATTTAGAAACAGTGATAATTCATATTTTGGGTTTTCATATTGTATGTTCCTATGTTAAATCCACATTTATTTTATAAGAGGACGAGATATAGTATGCATCCATAGAGAATATGTAAGTATGCTCTTTTGATGGGGAAAGTGCTCTGGCTAGCAGACCTCTTTGTTAGACAAATGTTTACTTGTTATATGTTTACAAAGTTATGTTATGTTTTATGTTATAGTATTGTTCTATTGTTTAAGAAAAGCAACATTGCGAGGCAAATCATCAGACATAATTGTTTTCACACATACCAAAACCACATACTCTTTCAATATGTACGTCAATTATATACCATACCAAGATGACTGAGGACTGCATACAATTAATAACAATTAATGCAAAAGGTCTAAACAGTCCATACAAAAGATCAACCACTATTAGAGACTTTTACAGACAAAAAAAACAGACTTGGTGTTTCTGCAAGAGACTCACTTTCTACATGGGAGGGAACCAAGGACATTTCAATATGAATACTACCAAAACAAACAGAGTAGGCATATTAATTAAAGGGGCATAATACTCATATGCTAAATCTCTTGAAACTGGTGCAGTATAATTGTAAAAAGCTGACAGGAAAATATCACCTGAGTATCTCTATGTAAAAATGGAAGATATTTTACCTCACAATTTCCTCAGCTCAGCAGAGTAAGTTCTATGTAAAAAGTTATAATCAGCTGAAGCCCAGCTGCAGGTAAAAAAAAAAAAAAAAATGAAGAAATTAACAGCAGCCAATCGGAATCAACAATGCTGAGGTCATGAACTCTTTTACTGTGATTTCATGAGATTTTACTTAACTCTAATGAGATTTCATAGTAAACTTCCTTACACTGAATATGGAAATAAGATGAGTGTGCACGAAAGCTTGCTCCTTCTGCTGTCCTGGGACAGACATACTGATTTGCTGCTTAAAAGTCCTTTACAATGGGATGTGGCTACTGAGAAACTTTTGAGGTAAAATATCTTTCTTTTTTACATAGAGATGTTCAAGTGATATTTTCTAGTCAGCTTTTTACAGCTATGCTGCATCACTTTCAAGTGTTTAAACATTTGGGTATTATGGCCCTTTAAGCGGAATGCACCTTTAGAAGCTAATTAATAAAGTTCAAGATAAGACAGGTTGGCACATAATCCTGGTAGGTAAAATGTATAGTAAAATGGTAACATTAGTTAATATTTATGCCCCTAACACCAAACAGGAAACATTTTTTAAACACCTCATGGATAATATATTAGAAGTTTCTAAATGGTCTTTAATATTGGGAGGAGACTTTAACCTTACTATGAATTCCCGACTAGATAACTCTAATCAAACCTCATCAGTTTCCCACAAAATAATAAAAAAAGTCAAAACATATCTCAAAGACCCTGCAACTCACGATGTGTAGAGAATCCACCATCCTGAAGACCATAATTATACATGTTACTCATACCCACATGCTGGATACTCTCGCATTGATTTATGTGATGTTAGCAAAGGTATCAGATAAAAATTATACACCCAAGAATATAGTCAGATCATTCAATGATCACATGTACACTGCAGTGGATTAATACAATAACCCCGTCATATATTTGGCGTCTAGATGACAACATTCTGGGTGATGTAATATCCCTTCAGAAGATTGAAAAGTTAATTAATGAATATTTTACACAGCAATCCAGACACTACTAACCAGAGATTATTGTGGGATGCCCATAAATGTGTAATTAGAGGCGAATTAATAGGGATAAGAGTATATATGAGAAAACAACATAGAATCTATTTTAATAATACTCTAAACAAATTATATGAATTAGAAGACCTACATAAGTTAGATCCCACTAACAAAGAAGTTGGCAAAGCAGTTAAAGAACATAGGCAAATAATATCAACACTGATAGACAATGATAATAAAAAAATTGCCTTGAAACCTCAACAAAAGTACTATGAAGGGGATAATAAAAATAGCTCTTTATTTGCAAGAAAACTAAAATGTAGAATTCATAAATCATTCTTACTAAATGTCACAGATCACAAAACACACTATATATATATAACAGAAGGAATAGCTGAAGCCTTTAGAAAATACTATGCTATGTTATACAATCTATCTGGCGGGTCCTACACAAAACACCCTACTCGCAGTACTACAAAATTACAGAAAATAGAAAAATATTTAAGCAATATTGTACTCCCCACAATAAATGATCAGCACAGGAATAAACTTAACCAACCATTCAGCTCAGAAGAAATAGCAGACACCCATAAGAAGCTGCATACATAAAAGAAGAGAAGCGCTCAACCTGGGAACGAACAATAGCATAATAGCTTGTTCTGTGGCTAGTTAGCACCCAAGAAGCAGCCTCTTTTTGCTCAACATGTGCCTTTCACAGAGAAGAACTTTCCTGAAGCATATCAGCCTGATCCTGACTTCACAGTACAGTCCAGTCCCGAAATACCAGGCAATCCCTCTCTGAATGTGAGAAACAGCAAAACCCCAGACGTACATTTCTGCCTATTGTGGGCCTTGTCAGTGAGGTGCAGCCATATCCCTCTAGGCACACTGAGCAACGGGTCAACGTCTGGATTCACGCATCACACTTAGGGAGTGTCATAATTTGCATAAATAAAAAGAGAGAAGCGCTCAACCTGGGAACGAACAATAGCATAATAGCTTTTTCTGTGGCTATTTAGCACCCAAGAAGCAGCCTCTTTTTGCTCAACATGTGCCTTTCACAGATAAGAACTTTCCTGAAGCATATCAGTCTGATCCTGACTTCACAGTACAGTCCAGCCCCGAAATACCAGGCAATCCCTCTCTGAACGTGAGAAACAGCAAAACCCCAAACGTACGTTTCTGCCTATTGCAAATTATGACACTTAGGGAAGTCTCCCTAAGTGTGGGGAATCCAGACGTGGACCTGTTGCTTAGTGTGCCTAGAGGGATATGGCTGCACTTCACTGACGAGGCCCACAATAGGCCGAAATGATCAGCTGAGGTCGCTTCTTGGGCCTTTGGCTTGGATCAAGTGCACTTTTCTATGCTTGGTCTTGGTTGAAATATTTGCTGCCTGGAGACCTGCTCCTTCTGCCTGGGGTCCTTTCCCTTTGGGGTTTGGGCTCCTGCTGCTATTGGGGGGTGGCTACTCCTTACGCGTAGAGCAACTGGGTAGTAGGGCCGTCCCCTTGGCCTTGTGGCATCGTCCCTGGACTTCAGCCACATGCTGCTTTTGGGGGGGCGCTCTGAAATCCAGCCTAAAGAGGCAATAGGGCAAATATGGCTACCAATGTGCCAAATGTTCCCCATACACTTCGGGTGTTGATTTCTGAGGACTTTCGAGAGAAGATTGGTTTGGCTCATGTCCAGCAGGTGGTTTTGGAGGGTGTTTTGAAGATGCCAAGAGCAAGTTTGCATTGTGTTCAGTCATTCCCTTCAAGAGGAATTTTTGATGTGGCTTTCACCGATGAGCATTATTTACAGACCTGCTATCAACGGACTATTGATATGGCTGCTGCTCCAGAGTTGGTTGGCATGACATTTGTTGCCTGTGTGCAGAGGGAGAGAAGAATCCTGGTGACAGTACATATGTACAACCCTTGGGTCACTGATGTGGAAATTTGTCTGTTTCTTTGTCGCTACTTTGATGATGTTCAAGGAGGTAGCAAGCTGAAGAATCAGTTTGGGACTTTCAATGGAAAGTACAGGTTCTGGGTACGGTTTGTGCCAGATTTGCGCTATTGGTGGAAATAGAGGTTTCCTATACTATGATGACATGCCTCTTTTTTGCCGTAGTTGCAACCTGTTTGGTCACATTGCTGAAAATTGCCCAGGTGCCAGATGTCGAAATTGCGCTGAGGAGAATCATCTTGTTGCCCACTGTAGTAAATGCCAGACCTTTGACCTGTGTGGCTCTTCAAGTCATCTGTGCAGGATGTGTCCTTTGATGATGTTGCAGGGGCTTGATAGAGTGAAGCCTTCCTATGCTGATGTTGCAAAAAAAAACATTTTCAGTTGCAGTTGAGCCATCTGCAAATGAGGAGGAGGTCTCTGATGAGGCATTGAACTCTATTTAACGTCTTTTGTGTAAGTTATCTGCAGTTGGGGTCCCTGTCGGAGAGGTGTCTGATGCTCCTGTGGTGGTTCCTGTGGCTGAGAAGGTGGAGGAAGCCCAATTTCATCTTCAGGAGGTGGATCTTGCTACATCTAATGTGATAGCTGCTTCAGATGTTCTTGAAGCCCTGTTGCCCAATTCTGTGGATGATACTGTTGCTGTTCCTGGGACAGAGAATTTTTCCTTCACTGAGTCATCTTGTGATCCTGCTCCTGATGCTGTTCTTGGTCAAGGTGAGAACATTGATTGGTCTGCTGTTGTGTCCTCTAGTTCTGAGGAGGATATGGACACTGCAGGGAAAAAATCTGCCTCCAAGCGAAAAAAAAGATGTGGATTCTGATGGTTGGGAGAGTCCTGTTTTGGATCTTCCAGTAGTTAAGGGTGCAGATCCAGATACTACAAGTGATGCTGACTCTTTAATTTCAGAGTTTCCTTCTGTCTCTACTAAAGACGTTCCTTCTGACTCAAGCCAGTGTATAGGTGACTTTTCTGATGCCTCTTTTGTTGGTTATCTAGATAAAAGAGATGTGAACCAACTTGCTGAAGTTACTGGTTATGAGGCTGGCAAGGGGGAGCCTAGGTGGTCGGAACATCCCAGAGGCAGATTTAAAGGATCTCCTTTGAGTCCTAAGAAAAAGAAAGGAAAGAAGAAGTCCTGATGTTATTTCTTTTTTTGTTTTTCTTTAATTTATTTTTGTGATGTTTCTGACCATTTCTTCCCTTAATGCCAGGTGTATAAAAACTATAGCAAGGAGAGCTGCAATTTTTAAGTTATTATCTGTATGTTCTGCTTATACTTTTTGTTTGCAGGAATGTGGTCTCTCTGAACATCCTAAATGTGCTGACTGGGAATATGGTCCTAAAGTATGATCTTGTTCTTCTGATAGGAATGGGGGGTGGGAGTTTTGTTTAAGGGGTTTTGTTTTTCTATCCTTAATGTAGTTCATATTGTCCCAGGTCGGGTACTTTTGGTTAGTTTTAGTGGGACTATTTTTTGTTTGTTTAATGTATATGCTTCTCCAAATAGGGTAGAACGTTTGCTTAATTTTGAAACTTTAAAGTTTTTTCTGCCTGGTCGAGAGCCAACTTTTTTGTTTGGGGATTTTAATTGTATTATTAAGAATGGGGACAGAGAGGGTGGGAGTGATTATAAGGTGAATAGCTCAGGGAAGGTTTTACTTGATTTGCTTAAATCTATTTGTTTGAAGGATGCCTTAGGGTCTGTTTCTTTTTCAGGGGAGGGTTTTACTTTCTTTAATGATAGTGGTGGGATAAAATCTCGAATTGATTTTTGTTTTTTAACTAAATTTTTATATGTTGATGATTTTTCTTTAAAGCAGATGCCCTTTACGGATCATGCCTTTTTGATGTGTAAGGTGAATTGTGTTGAAGATCAAGTATGGTAAGGGTGTTTGGAAACTGAATGTGGATTTGTTAGAATATGAGAAGATTAAGCGTCAGTTTGTTTGGATGTATGAAAGGTGGCGTGAAAGAAAATGTGATTTTAGTAATGTGCTTATGTGGTGGGAATGGTTGAAGGTGGAAATTAGGTTTTTTTATTAAGAAAGGCTGTGAGAAAGCTAGAATGGAAAGGGAGTTGTATGATAAATGGTATCTGAGGTTGTTGTATTTCTATGAATTGAGAAATTGTGGTATTGATGTGCATGAGGAAATTGTTGAAGCAAGAAAGATAATTAAAAAGTGTATGCATGAAAAAAGAAAGAAAATTGTTTTTATGGCAAGATTGGAGAAAATGGAAAAGGATGAGTCTTGTAGCAAATATTATTTTAAGAAAGCTTTTGAAGGAAAGACTGGTTTTGTTAGTGTTTTTGATAAGGTTGAGTGTGAAATTAATGGTACGGATGGTGTTTTGTGTGAAATTCAAGAGTTTTATAGTGAGCTGTATAAAGAAAAGACAAGAGATGTTTTATTGGAAAAGGAGTTGTTGGAAGACATTGAGGTTAAGTTGGAAAAATATGATAATGATTTGTTAGAAAGGGATCTAATTTTGGATGAGATTGCAGAGGTTGTTAGAAGTTTAAAATTGGGAAGTTACCTGGTTGTGATGGTTTGCCTGTTGAATTTTATACTTGTTTTTGGAATTTGATTGGGGTGGATATGTTGGATGTTTGTAAGTTTGTTTTGAGAATGAATGTTTTGCCTGTTTCAATGAGGAAAGGTTTGATTGTTTTGTTATTTAAAAAGGGTGATAAGAGAGATTTGAGGAATTGGAGGCCAATTACATTGTGGAATGTTGACTATAAGGGTACTGCAAAGGTGCTGGTAATAGAATACGTGGAGTGATTGGTAAGGTTGTGTGGTGAAGAGCAAGTGTGTGCTGTTTCTGGGCGTCAGATTTCTGAAAGTTTGTTTTTACTACCTGATGTACTGTGGTATGTGAGGGAGAGGATGAGGTCTGTTGCTATTGTGGATTTTGAAAAAGCATATGATAGGGTAGTGCATGATTTTATGTTTCATGTTTTAGAACGTTTAGGCTTTTCTGGTAAGATTATTGGATGGTTTAAATGTTTGTATTGTGATATTGTGAGTCAAGTTCAGGTTAATGGTTTTTTGAATGAGGAATTTTGTTTTAAATCTGGAGTGTGTCAAGGATGTCCTTTGTCTCCTGTGTTATTTGTAAAAGTGATTGGGTATATGGATGATGTGAGTGTGGTATGTGAGACTCAGGCTGGTTTGAGGAGGGTGAAAACTTTGGTTGAATGTTTTTGTATGGCAAGTGGTTTCATAGTTTATTGGAATAAGTGTAAAGCTAGAGTTTTTGGTAATGATAGGGAGATTGATTCCTGTGGATGGCCTGTGACTGATGGTGCAATTGAGGTGTTGGGTGTGAAATTTGATGTGGATTTGAAAGGCTTGGAAAGTTGGGAGAATGTTTTTGATAAAGTGAGTAGGAAAAATGTTAGTTATTAAATCGGTTTTGATCCCTATTATGTTATATTTGGCTCTAGTTTTTCAACCTCCTGAGAGGATTTTTCGGAGAATTTTGAGAGTGTTGTTTTCTTTTTTCTGGAGTTTTGGTATGGAGCATTTGAAAAGAGATGTTGTTGTTAAGAGTAAGAATGTTGATGGTAAGGGTTTTCCAAATGTGGAGAGATTTTTGGCTGTGAAATATATTAGTAGATGTGTGGTTCTGAGTGGTAAGGATAGCTTTGCTGGTTGTATGGTAAAATATGCTTGTGGAAATGTTTTAAGACAATATGGTTTGTTTGAAATTGATAGAAAGAAACCAGTATGTTTTGCTGTTCCGTGGTTTTATGTAAGGGTGGAATGTTGGATTAAAAAATATGGTTTGGAGAATGTTAGTAGGGAGATGTGGTGTGCAAACAGAATGGTGTTGAAAATGTTGGAGAAGAAGGATGGTCTTGAGTTGATTGGGGGTTTGAATGAGAATGAATGTGTGTTGGTATGGAAAAATGTGTGTAATAAGTATTTGATGAATAGGCAGAAAGATATTAGTTGGATGAGTGTGCATAAGTGTTTGCCGACAAGGGATTTTCAGAGAGTGGGTCGTTTAGTGGTTTCAGAAGTGTGTCCTAGGGATGGTTGTTGTCAAAGTGAGAGTGTTATTCATTTGTTTTGGAATTGTGAGTATGCTAGGGATTTTTGGAGAAGTTTGAAAATGATGATTAAGGGTCTGACTGGAGTGCAGTTTTTTACTTTTAATATGATGATGTATGGTTTGTGTGGAAGTGGTGTGGAAAAGGAGAAAGCAAGATTGATATGCTTGTTGGCATGTTTTGTGAAGGAGGTGTTGTGGGATGTGCTTAATATTTAAATTTTTAAGAAAGAGGTAGTTACTGTAGGTAATTGTGTGGGTTTGATTCGTGGGAAGTTGTTTTTGTATTTTTCTTTTGATTGGAGACGATATGGGGAATTAGATTCTGAAGGCATCTGGAAGACAAAGAAGTGGAAGGATTGGATTATTTATTTATTTTTATTATTTTGTCTGTATTTGAAATATTTTTAATTTTATTCTGTGTGACTATTTAAGTTTTATGTTTGCATATTGATTTTTTTCTGATGACAAAAGTTTGGGTCAATATTTCAGTTGTTTGTAACAAGAGATATTTTGTTTGAATTTATTATTATGATTTTATTTTGTATATATAAATATATGATTATTTTTCTAATAAAAGAATTATGAAATGTACGTCTAGGGTTTTGCTGTTTCTCACGTTCAGAGAGGGATTGCTTGGTATTTCGGGGCTGGACTGTACTGTGAAGTCAGGATCAGACTGATATGCTTCAGTAAAGTTCTTCTCTGTGAAAGGCACATGTTGAGCAAACAGAGACTGCTTCTTGGGTGGTAACTAGCCATAGAAAAAGCTATTATGCTATTGTTCGCTCTCATATTGAGAGCTTCTCTCTTTTTATTTATGCAAATTATGACAGTTAGGGAAGTCTCCCTAAGTGTGATGCGGGAAACCAGATGTGGACCCGTTGCTCAGTGTGCCTAGAGGTATATGGCTGCACCTCACTGACAAGGCCCACAATAGGCAGAAATGTACGTCAGGGGTTTTGCTGTTTCTCTCATTCAGAGAGGGATTGCCTGGTATTTCGGGGCTGGACTGTACTGTTAAGTCAGGATCAGACTGATATGCTTCAGGAAAGTTCTTCTCTGTGAAAGGCACATGTTGAGCAAAAAGAGGCTGCTTCTTGAGTGGTAACTAGCCATAGAACAAGCTATTATGCTATTTGCTCGTTCTCAGGTTGAGCGCTTCTCTCTTTTTATTTATGCAAATTATGACACTTAGGGAAGTCTCCCTAAGTGTGATGCAGGAATGCAGACGTGGACCCGTTGCTCAGTGTGCCTAGAGGGATATGGCTGCAGCTCACTGACGAGGCCCACAATAGGCCGAAACCTATGTCTGGGGTTTTGTTGTTTCTCTCGTTCAGAGAGGGATTGCCTGGTATTTCAGGGCTGGACTGTACTGTTAAGTCAGGATCAGACTGATATTCTTCAGGAAAATTCTTCTCTATAAAAGGTACATGTTGAGCAAAAGATGCTGCTTCTTGGGTGGTAACTAGCCATAGAACAAGTTATTATGCTATTTTTCATTTTCAGGTTGAGCGCTTCTCTCTTTTTATTTATGCAAATTATGACATTTAGGGAAGTCTCCCTAAATGTGATGCAGGTAGCCAGACGTGGACCCATTGCTCAGTGTGCCTAGAGGGATATGGCTGCACCTCACTGATGAGGCCCACAATAGGCCAAAACATACATCCGGGGATTTTCTGTTTCTCTCATTCAGAGAGGGATTACCTGGTATTTCCGGGCTGGACTGTACTGTTAAGTCAGGATCAGACTGATATGCTTCATGAAAGTTCTTATCTGTGAAAGGCACATGTTGAGCAAAAAGAGGCTGCTTCTTGAGTGGTAACTAGCCATAGAACAAGCTATTATGCTATTGTTCATTCTCAGGTTGAGCGCTGCTCTATTTTTATTTAAATAAATAAAAATGTAATTAACCCCTTTTTCAATAAGAGCTTTGGAAGCTGATATCACTATTTTACCAAAATTAGACAAAAAAGCAGACAAAGTTGAAAACTTTAGACCCATTTTGCTGTTAAATACAGATATTAAATTATATGCTAAGTTATTGGCAAATAGATTTAGTGGTATGATGCCAGATATCATTAACAAAGTGGGTTTCATATATGCTGGAGAAGCGAAAGACAATACAGTAAGAGCAATGCATCTTCTTAACCATGTATCTCATACAAAAACACCATTAGCATTAATATCAATGGACGCCGAAAAGGCATTTGATCGAGTATGCTGGTAATTTTTTAATTTTCTATTGGGCCAAGATTTCATTTAAAAAATATTTGCGTTATATGCAGCCCCAGCATCTAGAGTGCATATTAAACACACTTTTTCTGAGATGTTTCCAATAACAAATGGAACCAGGCAGGGATGTCCCCTATCCCCTTTATTATTTGCATGTATGGTAGACGCCTTTGCCACAGCCATTAGATCTCACAATTCTATAGAAGGGATTACTATTAGATACACTTCTCATAAGATACTCCTGTATGCAAATGATATCTTGCTCTTTATAACTAAGCCAGTGAAATTGACACCAATAGTTATGTATGAACTAGAGATATTCAGGTCTGTCTCAAATTTCTTGGTAAATAATTCAAAATCATAGATGTTAATTGTTAATCTCTCTGATGATCAAACACAATGTGTTATACATCTATGTCCTTTTCGGATTCAAAACACATCTCTCAAATATATAGGGATTTACCTCACCCCTTCAGTATCAGATATATTTGAGGCAAACTTTATACCTCTTCAAAAGACTATTGTAGTAGATATTGTTCATAGAGATCTAAAAAAAAACGACTTGGTTAGGTAGGATATCCATATTTAAAATGAACATTTTACCCAGAGTTCTATATTTACTGCAAGCTCTCCCAATTCCATTGCCACCGACTTTCCTTACAAACTTACAGAGATGTAGCCATGAATTTATTTAGAACAAAAAAACAGCTTGAATAAACAAAAACATCATGTGCCTGCCTCGTAACGCTGGCGGCATAGATGTCCTGAATCTGTCTAAATACAGACAAGCGATCTTTCTACATAGAATAGTAGACTGTTTCACCAACTTTCACCATAAGGCATGGGTCCATCTAGAACATGATTTGAAAGATAATGTACATCTTTGTGCATTTTTTTGGCAAGCACAAAATAAAAATTTAACAGACAAGAATCAGTACGTAATTATTAATGAAACATACATAGTCTGGGATAGAGTGCTCAGAGACTATCTGCACATATCCTCCAGATTCAACCCACTAACTCCCCTAACAGATAACAATGACTTCAGACCAGGACTAGAGGGGATGGGTAGAATTATCAAAAACTCCAGCAGAATTCTAATGATCCATCAGCTAGGCGATGAATCTAGGTTTTGCAAACTGGTTTTTGCTAACTCAATGTCATTCCTATATAAACAAACATTCTGAAAAAACTGAATTTACTTAGAAGTTTAACACACTTTTACTTAGATTACAAGTTTTGCATTACGGTTTTAACGCTGAAAAAAATAGCCATTTCAGCGTAAAAACAGTAACGCAGCCATTACGAGTCTTATCAGTATAGCTATACAGCAAGCATTTTAGTCTGTAAAGCAATGTCAATCCCGCACTCCAAAAAATGACGTTTTTGCGTGGGATTTCCATAGCGCCTGTATTACAAGTTGTGCGGTAAGGCTAAAATGCTTGCATTCAAGCCTATACCGACACGATCCATTCCGCTATCTGAAAGCAGTAGTTATGAGATTTGCACAACAAAAATGTTTCACAAAACTCATAACAAAAATGTTACAAAGAACACTAACAACCCTAAAGTACTTATTAACCCCTATTCCGCCGTCCTCCCACATCGCAAACACTATTTAAAACGTATTAACCCTTAACCTGCCGCTCCCAACATCAACGGCACTAATAAAAGTTATTAACCCCTATTCCGCCGCTCCCCGACATCGCCACCACTATAATAAAGTTATAAACCCCTATTCCCCCACACCCCAACATTGCCAACACTATAATAAAGCTATTAACCACCATTCCGCCACTCCCCGACATCGCCACCACTAAATAAAGTTATTAATCCCTAAACCTCTGACCTCCCCCATCACCGCCATTGAATAAACCTATTAACCCCTAAACTGTCAGCCCCCCACATCGTAAAAAACTAAATTAAACTATTAACCCCTAAACCTAACAACTCCCTAACTTTAAATTAAAATTACAATATCCCTACTAAAATTAAAATAACTACCAATTAAATAAACTAAATGACACATAAAAAAATACTAAGATAAGATAGGGAAAGGGAGGCTAGTAAAGCCAAAAATTAATTCTTTACCTTGGACTATATGGCAACGCCCAGGTGTAGCAAAACCTTATATGAAGGAAAAATAGCAAATGTACAGACCCTTAAATTATTTAGGTATACAATATAAAGAAGGGAGATTATACAGCAACCGCAATTAGATTGCTATAGAGATATACAGGGATTTCAGCACATATTCTTTATTATTTATTTATTTATTTATAAATAGCTCAGCAAAATTCTGAGCTCCGCTAAATAGCGGTAAGTGTGATCTAAACTCGTTCACCACATTCCCATATGTCACCCAGAGTCTATATGAGTCAAAAAAATACCAACCAATGAACAAACACATGAACCAATGAATCAGGAAACGTGATTGGACAAATGCATTAGCACAGATTCCACTGTGCAGTTTTATTGTAGATCACACAGAGCAAAACAAGAGAGCTATAAAGAGCTGTCTATACTGACAACACCTCCACTAGTGGGTGGTTACGTGTGAGCGTAAAATCTGCCACCATAGTGATCATAGAGGATCTATGTCAGGACAGCTCATGTATAAAATAGACAGTAAGTAAATGACACTTAAAAGACTGAATAAAGTGTTAGATGTAATGCTTAAATAATGTGCACCTTACCTAAATTTGGCCAAATTGTGCAATAAACCTCCTCAAAATAATTTGGAAGAGAACAGTATAGTCTGTAGGGGGCCAATGAAACAACTCCAGTAACAGCGGGCACCACCAACTATATGAGAGGTATCAGGTGTCATGTTATAATGAATCAGGATCTATGTTTCTTAACCCAAGTGTATACAGACTAACTGTAAAGATATACATTGAGCAATATACATATGCTAATTTATACAATAATTTTCAACCTTCAATCTAATTGCGGTTGCTGTATAATCTCCCTTCTTTATATTGTATACCTAAAAAAATACTAACACGACTAAAAAAATGTAAGTCTAAAATTACAAAAAAATAAAAATACTAAATTGGGGGTGTGTCTCTGGGCAGCACCTTGAATGGTCGCAATATTGGTCTCTCTGAGTAGATCACCGATAATCTGCCTATTATCAGTGAATCTGAAGATCATCTCATCACTACTTTAGGATATCCTAACACTGGGAATCAAGCTGCATCTAAAGATATAACATTACTGAGATTTCTACCTTAGCTGGCTGATTCAGAGCATTGAGGCCTAAGGCAAACTCTGAGGTGAGAAGTACTCAACACCCCCCCAGTACCTTGTATGCTAGGTATTCAGTGCATTGACACTGACATCTTCTACAGCTCAACATATGTTAAGCATAGACCCAGCATGGCAATGAATCTTCAAAAGCTTGAGGAATCTATATGCACTTTACTAGAAAATCATTTTGCAGACTGTCAGGGTGCCAGGAATCAGACTAAGACAGGAAGTGCCAAAATAATGACACCTTTATTAATAACAAAAATAATAAAAAGTCCACAAGTCAAAAAAACAAGCCAGGAGTCAAAGCCAGACTGGTAGTCAGACGAGCCGAGTCAGGAGCCAATGCGAGTAGTCAGAAGAGCCAAGTCAGAAGCCAAAGCGAGTAGTCAGATGAGCTGAGTCAGGAACCAGGAGGGACGTCGGACAGCCAGGTAATACACAGGAACAGGAACTCACAAACAATGAGACAATGCAAGGGCAAAGCATACTGGACAGAGGCCCTTTAAATAATAAGTGATGACATCACAATTCTGAGACTGCAACCTGTCTCACACGGATGATGTACAACAGTCTGGCCATAAGAGGGCGTGCAGGAAATGAGCAGCATCACACACTCTGAACCAGATTCATCAAGAAAGGTGAGTAAAATAGCTGCCAGCAGCACATGGCAAACAAAGCAGGGAAAAAACCCTGACACAGACCTTTACCGGATTGTAAAAAACTGCTTAAATTTTTACCCTGACCACATGCTAGCAGTGGCGGCTGGAGAATTATGAAGATGGAGGTGCACTTGGCCCTGCCCCTGACCACACCCCTTGAAATAAAGCCCCGCCCCTCAGATTGCTCTCCAATATATAGAAATACATATATATATATATATATATATATATATACATACATACACACACACACACAGTATATATACACACACTAGTCCCACTTTTATTTTAAAAAAAAAAAAAAAAAAAAGGGAACTTGTCATACATGATATTTCCAGTGAATATATATATATATATATATATATATATATATATATATATATATATATATATATATATATATATATATATTATTCTGTTTCTCTGTGTATAATTAATTCTGTTTCTCTCTCCCAAGCTGCATGTTGTGTGTGTGTGTGTTGGGCTCTATAAAAAGAGGTATTTTTTCTAAAGCAGACAGGCAAATCAGGCTTTATTAGCTCAATAGTTCATTTTCTGAGTGAACTATTGAGCTAATAAAGCCTAATTTGCCTGTCTGATTTAGAAAAAATACCTCTTTTTATGGAGCCCACGAGTCACAACTGCAAGCTGGCTGCAGAAAGAGGAGTCCCGTTTCTGCCAATTCTATATTTTCCTTGCTTGCTGTGATCATGGATCAATCATCCATGATCACAGCAAGCAAGGAAAATATAGAATTGGCAGCAACGGTACTCCTCTTTCTGGATGGTGTCATGGTAGAGATAGAGCCTATAACGACACAGTGTAAGTAAGGTATCACCTTCTCAATGCTGCCTGTAACACCACCATCCCCAGGTCATGCAGCTCTTATGCAGTGGGACAATAGATACTAATGCAGGCTGCAGCATGGGCTTACTATCCCCAGATCACCCACTGACTGGCTATTGGATGTGCACTGAGCTTGCTTCCTGTTCCTGCCTAGCTTGTGCAGTCAACAGGGCCAGACTGGGACCAAAAATAGGCCCTGGAATTTTAAGGCAAAGCAGCCCACTCCAACCCCCCACCCCCAGCCCAAACAAGTTTAGCTCATATTTGGTAAGGCACATATTTCTGGATTTGCTGCCTGCCCTAGGCATGAAAATCATCACTGAAGCAAATTCATATGGGCCTTAGAGGAAATGTTGTTGTTTAAAAAGATAAATAATCCCTTTATTAATTACCCATTCCCCAGTTTTGCATAACCAACACAGTTATAATAATATAATATAACATTTTGACAGACTTGCATTTTAGCCAATCAGTGCTCACTCCTAGGTAACTTCATGTGCGTGAGCTCAGTGTTATCTATATTAAACACATGAACCAATGCCCTCTAGTGGAGAAAAACTGTCAAAATGCATTCAGATTAGAGGTGGCCTGCAAGGTCTTAGAAATCAGCATATGAACCTACCTAGGTTTAGCTTTTAACTAAGAATACCAAGAGAACAAAGCAAAATTGGTGATAAAAGTAAATTGGAAAGTTGTTTAAAATTGCATGCCCTATTTGAATCATGAAAGTTAATTTTGTACTTGACTGTCCCTTTAATCTGTGTTTTAAAGAAATGCCTTTATTACTGCACATGGCTCCAGTTTATCTATTACACAAAAAAGGTAATTTACAGAGATATGGGGAGGCTGGTGCTAATTCACATTATACTATTTAAATTATATATTTTTTTATATACTCTGAAAGGGTTTGCTATACACCTTATTCACCCATTGCAGGACTACATGTTGTTGTTTTTTTTTTATATAATAGTGAAAAAGTAATATCTACAACAAACCAATTAATCAAATAAATCCTAACCCCCCTAAAACCTTCTATATTTTCATTTATGACATTGTTGAGACTACACTTTAATTCTTGGAAACTGTTTATATATAAATAGGCTGAAAAAAAAAAAAAGAAATACAAAGGGTCTGTATATGTGGCAGTGGCACTATATAAGCTTGGGGGTAGGGACCACTTTTTTTTGCTTTGGGACCCCTTTGTTACTCACTGTATAATTTGTATATGACACCACAATGACCTTATGAATGTAATATAATTATGTAAGAATGCCTATCTGCTACAAACCTGTTGGATACTTCATGACATTCACAATACTAGAGCCAATCACATTTTTTATGTTCCTGGAGTGGTCTATGCATTTAAATTGGCAAGGCAAATTGGGTTGACTACCATTGTTATTAAGCTATTATGGGCAAGTGCCCCAAAGCAGATCCCTATCATATATGTTGCAGCTATTTATTATGATGACTTACAGTTACAGGGTTGGACGGTTACCTCAGATCAATCTTCTCCTGTCTTCAAGTTCAAATTTGCTGCTGCCTGTCAGGGTTGCAAGCGCTTCCCGCTTCCTCCTCTCTGTCCTGGCAGGTTGTGATTCCAGCTCTGCCCACCTCCCTATTTATCTCTGGTCACATTCCTCCTGGTGGTGCAGCAGCTGCTGTATAATTTATTGAGGAATGTAACCAGGTATGGAGCGACTGTCTGACTGTGATAGATGAATGGTGGGGGCCTGGGTGGGGAGCCATCCGAGCAAGCATACGGCATGGGGCTGGGGGAGCCAGGATAAAAAATGGCACCACTAAGTTCTTGCCTGCTCAGCTGGTTGGTGTGTGATATCACCCCCCTGAACTTGTCACTCTCGTGCAGTCCGGTCCAGGTCCGGTCCTCATTGCTGCCGGTGGGGGGTGTGACTCTGCAGACTGTCTGCAAGTTAGTTGGCTAACGGCTGGGCTGGTATAATGAGACTGAGACAGAGAACTTCTTTAGTTGCTCCTCCTCCACAGTCTACTCTGGCGCTCACAGTATGTGACTGGCAGCTCACTGATGCGTCTCACTCCGCGCCTCTGTCTGTCATCTCTTTCTCCGCTGATTGGCTGGGCTACCAACATAACCTCATCACCTCCCACTGCTCTCACAGGCTGAAGTGTGCGATACACAAAGTATAGGGATGGAGAGGCTGGGAGCTGCGCAGGCTGCAAATTTAGGATGCGCATAGCACACTGCCATATGTCTTAGCTACCACACGTGCGGTTAGGGTTAGTGTATAAATTCCACAGCAAAACACATTGTAGACGGCAAAAATAGCAAGCACCTCTACTGTACAGATGGATCAAATATTCACTAGATTAAACGCTGTTCAGTAGGCTTTCAATTACCCGATAGCAGATGGTGGATGACATGAGAAAATGGAGGATCTGACTATTGGGGATAACCTAGCAAGCAGCACAGATACCCAGATGTGGAGGCGTCAACCTGAGTTCTAAACTACCCCGCTGAGACAAGGATCAAGACATCTGGGGGATCAAGAGCCTAGCTAAGCGAAGAACGCATCACAATCTGTTGAAGCTAGCACAGGGACCTTGGAGATTATTGCAATATATCTGGAGTCATAGACAGATGAAAAGGGAAACCCCCCTCCGAACCGCTCAATATGGATGCAGGAACTTCCCAATCTCACACCTGCAGAATTAACTGTAAAGGCTTGCAAACACAGTAACAGTAACGCTGCTGTCTTTGAACTCACTGAAATTGCGGTATCTTACCTCTACATTCCCACTACCAAGCAAGATGCACCCCTGTGCTGGCTTTACATTGGATCTGACACAAAAGAAGCTGACAGGACTGTAGCCGCTTGAACCTCTGAATAGAGCCAGGAACATACAGACAAAAATGGGTATAGGTCAGTGTCATACTCTGCAAGGGTGCAGGTTCAGGAGTAAGGAGCTGTTGTGCAGAGGTGTCAGGTTTTGGGGTTAATGTTGTGTTTTGTCTGTGTGAGTCTTTCCTTTTAGGCATAATTAAACAGGTACAAGGTTTTAGGAAATAAAGGAGATTGTTTTATTTATAGGATAAAGCAATGCAGAGATATGCAATTAGATAAGACAAAGTCTATAAGTTGTTGTATTAGGCAGGAATACAGTTCTTTATAATAACAGGCAGGATACTTGCATATGCTCTAGACTGGAACAGTGAAATTACACGCAGGAAAGCAGAGCTTTGTAATAACGAGCAGGATACTTGCATATACTGTAGAACTGGAGCTGAGTAGAATCAGGCAGGAAAACAGAGCTTGTATAACAGACAGGATACTTGCATATGCTGAAGACTGGAATGTGTAATTACACTCAGGAAGGCAGAGCTTTGTAATAACAAGCAGGATACTTGCATATGCTGTAGAACTGGTACTCCAAGGAAACTTGCATAAACTGGTACTCTGAATCAGTCCTTAGGAAATAAAGTTTTAGGCAAGTTCAATTGTCAGGAATTCAGTCCAAAAATGAAACACAGTACCAAGGAATTATCCAGAAGAGAAGTCAGTAATTGAAACAGAAGTCAGGAACCAGGAAATCCAAGATAACTGTATTTCTCACAGGAAACAGGAGCAGAGAGTGTTTCAGAGTATCACTCTTATTGTGAAAGCACCAAATTGCAAACAAAGCTCCCAGATAAAGCAGGCTGCTGATTAAATGATTTATTTCAGCTGACAAGCAGGTGGAGCCAGAGAGCCAAAGTTGCAGCAAACAGAAAAACACAATATTCCTTTCCTGTGATCAAGCCATCTGGTGGCATAGTGGTAACACAACAGGCTGGAAAATAACAGCTGCAGAAATAGATACAGGTCCCAGATTCAATTCCAGGCTGAACCCTGACAGTTAGGTTAAACCACATATGCTTGTCATGTCTCGCTAGGGTAACATATATATCCCAGCCTAAATTTAATAATGTTTCTCCCGCCTTTGGACTTTTCTTGGCACCTAGTTAAACTATGAGTTCCACACTAAAATGTCTAAACTAAGCCTACCACTTATGTCAGACTGCCAGGACGCTATGTGTTCCCTTTGTCTCCTAAGTTGATCTAAGGCAAAGTTATATTATTTTTAGTTAAATTATAGAGACACCATTAACACTACCTTTACATATACTCATGGTGTTCTAAGACAGAACTAAGTACTTTACTTTGAAGTCCGTTTGATAGGGAGATTTATTGAAAACATGTAGACTCCCAACATATGTGATAGTATATTTTTTTATTATGTATACTTGATAGGCGATCTTTAAAAAAAAAAAAGCATGCAAACAAGGTTTTAGAAGGCACCTACTACCCTAATCAGATAATATCTAAGCTCTTTATCATTCTCAAGTAAATGCTCGTGTACCCAAAAACCTGATTGAGTCTTCCCCTGTGTGATTACACAGTCAGTACAATAATAATAATTTCTTCCACAATAGCCGACTCAAAGACGACATGGAAATATTTAGCTTCTGTCTATCATTTTAATCAGTGCCCTGAGCCTCCCTCCTAAGAGCCTATATATATAGCCTATATATTGAGCAATGTGTATTATAACATTGCCTGGTTAGCTTTTCTTCATATAGTATTTTAGAACATCGCAGTTAACAATTAACATATACAGTGTTAATTTAATAATGGTCACCCTGTCTATAGACTACTTTTGACACTTTGTGCAATGGTGGGCTGCACCCTAAGATGACTAAATTATGTTTTCCACCACAGCCATTATCTGTTATCTTTATTTCCTTAAGTTGATCTAGGGTAAAGTTAGCAATGTCTTGGAAGCTTTATTAGCAGCATCAAATTTGCATAAGCTAATACTGTTGAATGACAGCATCTAATGCTCTATCTCAATGCATGTTTATTGAGTGGTATTATTGAAGATATGTAGATTTCTGTTATATGCTACTAAAGTTCTTCTCTATCTCTTTACCATAAGCCTAAACTATAACTAAGATCAATGCCTAAATATAATAATAATAATAATGCCTAGATATTTTCTCCCCATATAATATATTAGATTATTGAAGTTTTATTGTACATCTGTTAGTGTTCCACCAACCCGATTGTTTGTTTATTTAATTATTTTTTGATAACTCCTTAAGCTACACATACTTACATATTGAGCTTTACTAAGGTCCAAAAGTGGCCTATCGTTTTTACCTTCTGATGATTATCAGAAGGTAAAAAATGTCCAAGAGTGGCTCAATTTAGTGCAAAGAGAAGGTATCTCTATTAGGATAAAAAAATCTGAGGTTTTATATATCATTTCATGGCAAGACTTAGATCATTATGTATCAAATGTATAGGTAGTGATAATGTATGTATAACAAATATGCAACTAAATTACAAAAAATAACAAACACTAATTCACGAAAAATAACAAAACAAAATTATCCAAAATAAAAATAATTACACCTAATCTAATAGCCCTATAAAAATAAAAAAGCCCCCTCTAAATAAAAAGAAACCCTAGCCTACAATAAACTACCAATAGCCTTTTGTAGGGCATTGCCCTAGAGAAATCAGCTTTTTTACCTGTAAAAAAATACAAAGACCCCCCAACAGTAAAACACACCACCCAACCAACCACCGAAAATAAAAAACCTAACATAAACCTAATCTACTCATTGCCCTGAAAAGGGCATTTTTATGGGCATTGCCCTTAAAAGGGCATTCAGCTCTTTTAAAAAAGTCCAAACCCTAATCTAAAAATAAAAATAACCCAAAAAAGTAAAAAGAAACTTAACACTAACCCCCAATGATCCACTTACAGTTTCTGAAGTCCAGAATTCCAGGTGGCAAGAAGTCTTCATCCAGGCGACAAGGTCTTCATCCATCCAGGTGGCATCTTCTATCTGATTTGAACAGCCAATAGGATTTCCATAGCTCTCATCCTATTGGCTGATTTGAATTTCAAAAATCAAATCAGCCAATAGGAATGCAAGTGATGCCATTTTGAAAAGGCTTCCTTACATTGAAGATTCATTGTACGGCGGTGACCGTATGAAGAGGACGCTCCGTACCGGATGTCTTCAAGGATGGACCCGCTCCATGCCGCCGGGGTAAAGATAGAAGACCCCGCCGGGATGAAGATAGAAGATGCCGCCTGGGTGAAGATAGAAGACGCCGCCTGGATGGATAAAGACTTCTTGCCGCCTGGATGTCCGGACTTCAGAAACTGTTAGTGGATCGTCGGGGGTTAGTGTTAGTTTTTTAAACTCTTTTTGGGTGTTTTTTTTTTTTTAGATTAAGGTTTGTGCTTTTTTAAAAGAGCTGAATGCCCTTTTAAGGGCAATGTAAAAGAGCTGAATGCCATTTTAAGGGCAATGCCCATACAAATGCCCTTTTCAGGGCAATGGGTAGCTTAGGTTTTGGTTAGAGTTAGTTTTTTTATTTTGGTGGGTTTTACTGTTTGGGGGTCTTTGTATTTTTTTTTACAGGTTAAAGAGCTGATTTCTTTAGGGCAATGCCCTCCAAAAGGCCCTTTTAAGGGCTATTGGTAATTTATTGTAGGCTAAGGTTTTTTTTTTACTTTGGGATGCTTTTTTATTTTTATAGGGCTATTAGATTAGATGTAATTGTTTTTATTTTGGATAATTTTGTTGGTTATTTTTTGTAATTTAGTATTTTTTATTTTTTGTAATTTTAGACTTAATTTTTTTTAGTAGTGTTAGTTTTTTTTCAATGTGTAATTTAGTTTTTTGAGAATTGGTAATTTTTTTTTTTTATTATTTTTTTTTTTTTTATTGAGGAATATTCAAACATTACAAAGCACCATTCACATTTGGTAAATAACAGACACCATACAATAGACATATTAAGTTTCACAATATGGAGATGGTTAATCACTCGATGGTACCAATATAAAGTAACCTCAGATTTTCAATTTAAGGAGTGTCCCCTTGAACTATAGAATAAAATCACAAACAATGGTTTCCCTTTTTGAAAAATAGAGGCCTCTCTTGGATCTCCTGAAAAAGAATGTAAGACACTATAGGGAATTTTAGGGGAGACAAGAAAATAACAAAATGGGCCACTTTTGGACCCCAAATGCATTGATGTATGTGGAGAACATATAGTTGTAACAATGCTTATGAGAAATGAGACAACACTTTAAACTTTTACAGGAATTATACAAATATAAAAGACTTTTAGTTCAAATAATACTGACTATAGGAGGCAAGCAGGCATAAAATAAATGTGTTTTGTTAGATAGAAGGGGGGCACATCCCAACACCAAATTGAAAGACCACATAAATTGTTACATGGCTAAGCAAATATGCTTATAAAGTTATGTAAAGTTCCAGGACTCATCATTTTTATACACATTTTATCGGCATAACAAACAGAGCACTAGTGGAATATGAGTGAAGGGTTAAGGGGGGGAACAGACATGCACAGAGAAACTTGCAGTGCCGAAGTGTGGCTGATCCATGCAAGTCCAGTTACAGTAGCTAAGCCCGGTCCAGCAATGAACATTTATATAGACCTAAATAGCTCAGGTCCCTGCTTAAAAATATATCATAAACAAAAGTATAAGGCTAGAGCTGAGCATAGTATGGAGTCTATTTTGATGGTAATTATACAGTAACATCAAGTTCCAATCCATCAAAAGAAAAGTAACAGTTAATGTGGAATTCTGTATGCTGCGGTCATGTCCTGTCAGCCCATAAAAAAAACCCTTTCCGTCACCTAATGAAAATTCAGCATAATGGTAGGCTTGGAAAGGGAGGAGAACATGGGTAATAGCCTCCAGGGTCAAAACGTCGGCGGCCGTGAAGTACGTCCCCACCGTTCATGGCCTGACTATAAGATCCCCAAGTGGTGTCCCGGATTGATCGCATTCCTTTCAAACTCACCCTGTTCACCAGGAGGCAGCTATGTATAACCGAGAGCCCCACCTCTGCTGCCCAGGACTCAGCAAAAGCGCTCTTCAGGTAAGATGCAGGATCAATCTCAGCCGGTGTCAGCGACCCCTCTTTCACCCACCCCTCTCTTTGATCGCTAAGGTGGAGTGCTAGGTGAGTTGTTTCAGGGCCAGAGAATGTAGCGGTGTCTTCCCCGCCGACCACACCTGCTATTTCAGACGCGATCAGCTGCGTCTTGGAGACTTGTATTTGCCTCACCCCAGTGATCTGAGCAGCATCTGGCAATTTATCCATGGCTCAGGGGCTCTCAGCGGATCTGTTCAGGTGCGCCACAGCCACAGTCAGGGCCTGGGTTGTAGGTGTTGTGTCTGACAGACTAGCAGTAGGCTCTCGAAGGCTTGCAGTTTTATCGGTGTTCTCTGCATGGTCTCCGGACTTCATATGGTGATGCCCTACCTGTCTAATCAGCTCTTGTAGGCCACCATACTCGGCTTCCCAGGACTTTTTTATCTGCACATGATGGTCCTGCAGCATCCTTGTCACAGCGCCAGTATTTTTTCAGCGCCAAACGCCATCTTTAGTGGGGTGCGTATTGGTGAGGAAGGTACTGAAGTTTCCAGAATTCTTTCCTGTACAGTAATAGTTGTAAGGAATAGGCTTAGAAAGTGTTGATTCTAATTGAAATATATCAAAGGTCCTGCAGTGTCTTGCGGGTTATTCACTGCACCGTAATGATAGGCACGTAGCTTATCTGCCGGGGGTTATGTAGAGGGCCGCAACCCTTAAGCTGCTCCGGTAGGCTGGATCTGGCTCCAATTCCAAAAATAGGTGTATTATTCGAAAGAGCTTTCTTTGTTATAGAATTTCTATCAGAAAGTGATACTTGATGAAGCATTTCAGTAAAAGCTATGATGAGACTTGGAGTAGCAGACAGTCTTGCGACCTATCATGGCCGCCGCCCGGAAGTTCCCCGAGAATTGGTAATTTTAATTTTAGTATAATAGTTATGTTAGGTTAACTGTTAGTTTAAACTTAGGTTTTTTCAACTTTACAGGTAAGTTTTTATTTATTTTAAGATAGGGATATTGTAATTTTAATTTAAAGTTAGAGGGTTGTTAGGTTTAGGAGTTAATAGTTTAATTTCATTTTTTGCGATGTGGGGGGCTGGCAGTTTAGTGGTTAATAGCTTTATTATGGTGTTGGCAATGTTGGGGTGCGGGGAATAGGGGTTAAAACATTATTATAGTGGTGACAATGTTGGGGAGCAGCGGAATAGGGGTTAATAACTTTTATTAGTGGCAGCAATGTCGGGAGCAGCAGATTAGGGCTTAATAACTTTATTTTGGTGTCGGCAATGTCGGGTGCAGCAGATTAGGGGTTAAAATATTTATTTAGGCTTCGGCGATGTCGGGGGCAGCAGATTAGTGGTGTTTAGACTTGGGATTTATGTTAGGGTGTTTGGTTTAAACATAACTTTTTTTTTCCCATAGACATCAATGGGGGTTGCGTTACGGTGATTGACATTCTACGCTTCAGGTGTTTTTTTCTAACACTCTCTCCCCATTGATGTCAATAAGGAAAGCGTGCACAAGCACGTATTCTCAGCCCTTGGTTTTGGCCGGTATGGAGCTTATCGCCACCATATCAAACGCACAAGGCAGCTTTTCAGAAACTTATTTTTGGCAGCGCTATGGAGGATGAAATAACGCAACTTTTGTTGCATTTGTTTCGCACCTTCTATAGCGCAAAACTCGTAATCTAGGCGTTTGAGAAGCTATGTATAGTATCTCCTCGACTCCGATACGAGGTTCATTGTCATTAATTTACAACATGTTACAACAAAAATTACCAGGACAACATCCTTACTACATAGAGAGGTGGAGAGAGGAGTTAGATATACCTTTAATGCAGGGGGACATAAACCATATCTTCTGCAATTTAACAAAGGTATCAGTCTCAAGCAAAAATATAGAGATGAACATAAAAATTTACATTGATGGTACATTACACCACATAGAATCCAAAAACTTTTTAAATCAACTGGCAACAAATGCTGGAGGTGTAAATTAGATATAGGCCATATGTCACATATTTGGTAGTGTCCCCCCACTAATGCAAAATGGAAGTTGGGGGGCAGAGAAAACTTCTAAATTATTAGAGGTTCCATTACCAGTGGACCCTACCTTATGGTTATTCAATAAGGTCCTCGCAAAGCTTCCTAGCTATAAATGAAAACTTATATTCATAGCGAGCAATAGCTTAAAATCTCTTATAACATATAATTGGAAATCAATAAATATCCCTACAATTCCTCAATGGAGACAGCAGTTTTTTATAACCCCCAACAAAACACGATCAATAGGTTTACTTTGATAACTGTATTATTTTGCAAAATCTTAATAAAACTGATTTAAAAAAAAAAAGCGATCTGGGAGGGGGTAGGCTATTAAGGGGGGGCAGCTACACTACAGAAAATTGGCTTTTTTTGCCAAAAAAAATAAGAACACTTTTTTTTGTTGCAAACTGGGTATATCTAAGACGGCGGCAAATAGGGGGGAGGGTTAGAGAGCTGTTTGGGGGAGATCAGGGAGGTTGGGGTCTAAGGGGAGATCCAACACTGCATAATAAATTAAAGAAAATAAAAAAAATTATATAAAAAAAGCCTTTTATTTTAGTACTGGCAGACTTAAATGGGGACGACTATTGTGAGGTGGGGAGGGAAGAGAGCTGTTTGAGGGGATCAAGGAGGAATCAGGGGGTGGGATATGTCAGGTGGGAGGCTGATCTCTACATTAAAGCTAAAATTAACCCTACAAGGTACCTAATTAACCCCTTAACTGCTTGGCATAATACACGTGTGGTGTGCAGTGGAATTTAGCGGCCTTCTAATTACCAAAAAGCAAGGTCAAAGCCATATATGTCTGCTATTTCTGAACAAAGGGGACCCCAGACAAGCATTTACAACTATTTGTGCCATAATTGCACAAGCTGTTTGTAAATAATTTTAGTGAGAAATCTAAAGTTAGTGAAAAAGTTAACAATTTTATTTTTATTTGATCACATATGGCGGTGAAATGGTGGCAAGAAATATACCAAAATGGGCTAGATCAATACTTTGGGTTGTCTACTATACTACAGTTAAGCTAAAATTAAGCCTACAAGTTCCCTACAAGCTACCTAATTAACCCCTTCAGTGCTGGGCATAATACAAGTGTGGTGCGCAGCGGCATTTAGTGGCCTTCTAATTATCAAAAAGTAATGCCAATTTGCCAAAGCCATAAATGCTATTTCTGAACAAAGGGGATCCTAGAGCAACATTTACAACCATTTGTGTCATAATTGCACAAGCTGTTTGTAAATAATTTCAGTGAGAAACCTAAAGTTTGTTAAAAAGTTTGTGAAAAAGTTTACAATTTTTTTTATTTAATCACATTTGGCGGTGAAATGGTGGCATGAAATATACCAAAATGGGCCTAGATCAATACTTTGGGTTGTCTTTTAAAATATATAAATATATATATATATATATATATATATATATATATATATATGTGTGTGTGTGTGTGAAGGGTTATTCAGGGATTCCTGACAGATACCAGTGTTACAATGTAACTAGGGTTAATTTTGAGGGGGGAAAAATGGTTTGGAAATAGCAAAGTGCTACTTGTACTTATTTCCCTCTAACTTACTAAGAAGTCAATAACATATAAACATTGGGTATTTCTAAACTCAGGACAAAATTTAGAAACTATTTAGCATAGGTGTTTTTTGGTGGTGTAGATTATTGGAGATTATGGAGGACAAAAGTGTGTTTTTTCCATTTTTTCATCATATTTTATAAATTTTTATAGTAAATTATAAGATATAATGAAAATAATGGTATCTTTATAAAGTCCATTTAATGGCGAGAAAAACGGTATATAATGTGTGGGTACAATAAATGAGTAAGAGTCAAAACACAAACACCGCAGAAATTTAATAATAGACCTGGTCCTTAACGATAAGAAAATTGAAAAATGGTCTGGTCACTAAGGGGTTAAACTAATAGACAGATCGGTATCTTATCAATGTGAATCTGGCTAGACTTCACTTCAAGCAAGACACGTTTCAGAGCCACGTCCCTTCTTCAGCTTGACGGTACAAATTAGCCTTAGCTTGATAAATCTGTGTGTTACTAATATTACTTTGTAATATGGCAATATATGTGGCATATGT